>NW_013550559.1:14636-68909 GCF_000709125.1 Exophiala aquamarina CBS 119918 | reverse complement strand
TATATTTTTAGGTATTCTACTACTACGAGTAGTTCCTTATCGTAGACATCGTAATTTACCTCGGGTCCGCTTAGCTTCCTTAAATAATATACTACTAGATAAAGCTTCCCTTATTCGTCTTTTTATTTAAGGTAGCCTCCTATTACTTTATCTAAAGCGTCTATTTCTACGGTCGCTTCCTTTTCTAGGTCGAAAATATATAAGATTAGTATAGACGTTATTCGTCGCTTTAGCTCTTTAAAGGGGTTCTTATATTTTTCCCTAAAATCGAAGATTATTTCTTTCTTAGTTAGATTAGTAATTAGTACTACGATTTTTAAGAAGTCCTTAATAAACTTTCGGTAATAGTTAATTAATTCGTAGAATACCTATACTTCCTTAACTATCGTTAGTTCTAGCTATTCTTTAATAGCTCGGACTTTCTCTTAGTCCGGTACGAGTCCGTTCGAAGATATAATATAGTCTAGGAATCTAATACTATTCTTATAGAATTCGTATTTAGATAGCTTAAGTAGGATTTTATTTTCCTTTAGCTTTTCTATTACTTTCTTTATATACTCTACGTATTCCTCGTAAGTTTTTAAGAAGATTAGGATATCGTCGAGATAGATAAGGACGAATATATCTAAATATTCTCTTAGAGCGTTATTTATAAATTCTTAGAACGTTAATAGTATATTAGTAAGTCTAAAAGGTATAACTAGGAATTCGTAGACCTCCTATCTTATTCGGAATACCGTCTTCTATTCCTCTCCGTTAGCTATTCTAATTAGGTAATAGGCGTCCCTAGTATCTAACGCTATAAACTATACGACGCCTAAAAGGCGATCCTATAGTTTATTCTATCGGAGAATAGAATAATAGTCCTTAATAGTTTTATCGTTAAGTAGTCTATAGTTAATATATAGTCGTAGTAATCTATCCTTCTTTATTATAAAGAGTATACTATAGGATATAGATCTATACTTTTCTACCTTTAGTTAGCTTCTTCTTACTAAGCCTTTTACTTCTAGTTTCTCGATATAGTCTTTTAGGAAGTCTTCTTCTTTCTTTAAGAGTAATTTTAACTATTCCTTATAGTTAAGTATTTCTCCTTCTTTTATAGATATCCTATAATCCTAAGGCTAGTATTCTAGAAGTACTACCTTACCTTCCTTTTCTATAAATAGTTCTTTATATTTCGTATATTTCGGGAGTAGCTCTTCGATATTAGTCTAAGCTAATATTCTACCTCTTAGTCGTACCTATATCGCCTTTACGAAGGAAACCTTTAAAGATAATTAGTCTTCTATTTTTATTCCGTAACTATAATTCGGAAATTCGAATTCTCTTATTTTCTAGTTTATTTAGGGGTTATATTTTTCTAGCTATCCTATTCCTAGTATAGCGTTATATTTTATCGCTATTATATCTAGGGTTATTCTTTCCTAATAGGTTCCTATTATTAGTTCGACTTATCGTAGTTCTTTTCTTATCTATCCGTCCTCGAACTCTATTAGCGACTCGTCTACTATTATAAGTCGGTATAGTTCTATCTTTACCTTTACGTAGTTTTTTAACCTTTACGCTACGTAGTATAAGACGTAATTTCCGTTTACTTCGGAATCTATTATAAGTCGTATAGGAAGGTTCTATAGAACGGCCGTAAGGACTATATATTCCGCTTTACCCTTATTTAGCTTATATAGAGTCTAAGGCTATTACCGTAGGTAACCTAGCCTTAATAGGTTATTCCCTTATCGTTTTTTAAATATACGTATAGTCTTAGCTCTACTATATAAGTACGTTCGTTATACTCGTTTATCGATCGATATATTATCTTACTAATCGGAATCCGAGGTCGATTAGGACTTATATTCTATAGGTATTAATATAGCTTAAAGTACTATTAGTAGCTTCTTTCCGCGTAGCTAAAGTAACCGAATAGGTACGTCGAGTTTACTCGTCTATTAATATAAGGTATATCCTTCTTCTTATCCTCCTATATTATATATAAATTCCGTATCGTTAGAGCTTCCGTTCCCTAGATTTTCTTTATATCTTCCTATTCGAGGTTAACTATAATTCGTTCGTAGGTTAGTCTCTATACGTAGGTATATACTATTAGTACTTAATTATATTCGTAATCCTAGTAGAATAATATATTAATTTCGTTCTATTATTCTTATAGTTTTATTCTAGGATTATAATAGACGTAGAGGTATCTTCCGGCCTCGCTATTATATCCTATATATTCGCTATATTTCTAGTACTTTATTATAATCTTAATCTAGTTCCTCGTAACCTTAGCTACGTAATATTTTTCTTCTTCTTCTAACGATACTTCGGAATCTTTATCTAATTCTTTAGCGTTTACTTCTTTCTATTCTTCTTCTTTATTATTTAGGTATACTAATCGTACTTATACCCCTTCGATTATTTATACTAGTAGGTTATATCGTACTACTTAGCCCCCTACTATATCGTACGAATAGTAAGAAGCTACCGCTAGATATTCTAGATCGTAGTATTCGTTTAGACTAATCGGTCTTCGGGTTAATTACCTTAGTCCGCTAGGGTAGAATATTAATTTCTTAATACCGTCTTTAATACTTACCTAGTAGTAGTTAGTAATAAATACTATAAGATAATATTCCGATACTATTACCTCGTTTTCTTCCTCTTTTAATACCGCGTCGTTAGGGTAGGTACGCGTTATTCTCTATAGTCTTACTTTCTCGTATTTATTTAACTACTATCTTAATTCTTCTAATTAGTTATTATTTTCTCCTTCTCTAAATAGGAAAGGGAATACGTAGTCTATATAATCGTACGTATAGCTATTTTCTTTATCTTCGTATTTATCCTAGGTATATTTATAGATTATTATATAGATTCTTTCTTTCTTCGGTTATCCTAGGGGATTATAATATATCCCGGAGTTCTCCGCTAGTCCTACTACCTAGTAGTAGGTTCGAATAATTACTAGGTCGGGCTTATTTAGTATAATCTTATCCGCGGGTCCTTTTTCCATTATAGATATATTATAATAGGGCGGTAGTAGCGTTACTATCCTAAAACTAAATAGTCCTTACTTAAGCTAAACTAACTATCCTTCTATATAGGTTACTCCTTTACCTAGTTCTTTAAAGGTCGTAAAGTAAGCTTCCTCGTTATACGTATCGTACGTATATTCGACTTATAAGGAGTATTTCTAGTCGTTATATTTCTAGATCTATACGTATTTTTATTTTCTTCTAGGAGTAGCGCCTAGGTTATAACGACATAGGATTTCTCCTTCCCTTCTATCCTAGAAATATATATAGAATTCTATAGAGTTCTTATATTATCGTAATATCTCGTCTATCGGTACCTATTCGTCTTCTTCTCGCTAAATTTTTAGTTAATATAGTTCCCTATCTTCCGTATACGTATAGGTATATCTATATTATTAGTATCCTCGGATTCGGTACTTATAGATTAACGCCGTCCTAAACGTTTCCTACGTTACTCTTCTATTTAATACTATAACTTCGTTAACTATCTTCTAGAATCTTATTCTAATTATCGTATAGTTATCTATATTTATAAGTACCGTTTCTTTTTCGAAATCGACTATTATTATAGCTAGGGTTTCCTAGACCTTCTATTCCTATTTTCGAGGCTTTATACTTCCTCTATCCTTATATAGAAACTACTATTTTTCGGTCTTTAAAGCTAAATAGAGTTAGTAGTCGTCTTCGTAGTAGAAATACTATAATTCTTAAGCGTATCTTACGATATTTCTCCTCGTATTATATATTACTTCGCTCTACTATTCTCCCTTTAGAAGTTCGTCGAACTTTTCTTTCTTCTAAGTCTTACGCTTAGATCCTTTAGGCTTCTTAGTCTAATACTTTAACTAGAATTCCTCTTCTAATAGCTTAGTATCTAACTTACCTAACTCTCGGGGGTTATCCGATTTCTAGTAGTCCTTCTACGCTAGTTTACTCTTACTCTCGATAGGTCCTTAGGTCTCTTTAATAGTATCGACCTTTTTCGCTATTAAGCCGTCTATACTACCGCTCTATATATTTATTATATATAGTCCTCGAGCGCTTTTCTTTTCTAGATAATCGCGTATATAGTATCCGGACTTACTATATCTATAGTATAGATTTTCCTTTCTTTATCTTTCCTTTTCTCGATCTCGTCCTTCTATAACCTTTCGCCCTATATTCCGGCCTCTATCTAGGCCTATTCGTCGGGCGTTATAACGTTCTATAGCGTCTAGGTCTATAGGGTCTCCGTAGTCTCGTAGGCGTTCCGTATTAGCTCGCGAAGAATATCGATACTCTCGGTACCCTCGCTTTCCTAAGCCTCTTCCTTAATTATCTTCTATATATAACTCGTATAGTCGATTATTAAGTTTAATAGCCTTTTCTACTATATCTTTATAGGTTTCTAGGCGCTCTATTATTTCCTTCCTAACTTTCTTCTTTAATCTATTATAGAACGTATCCCTAAAGATATTATCGTTCGTATACTCTAGTTCCTTTACTAGCTTTTTAAATTCCGAATAATAATTAGCTATAGATTCTACTTATTTAAGGATATAGATAGTACGAGAAGCTACCGTAGCTTTATTAACCGTACTATAGATCTATTTAATTATTATTTCGAACTACGTAAAGTTCCTAAAGTATACCTTAGTTTCGTCGTCGGGGTTAAAGGACTCGAGGTAGTCGTCCTATACTAGTTTAAACTAATAGAACGCCGCCCCCTTAAGGTGTATTACTACGAATATAACCTTATCCTCTACTTTAGTATACTTAGCTAGATTAAGCTTAAAGGTAGTCTTAAGTTATGTAAGGAAGTATCCTAGCTTCTCCCTATTCCTATAGAATAGTTCTACCTTAATACTGTCTCGAGATATATTAGTAAATCCTAGTACGTTAACTATATCTACGTCGGAGTCTTCGTCGGAACTACTATCTTAAACGATATTAGTCTTTAAAGAATTATTTAAGGCTGTAAGTAGACGTACGCTAGATAGTAGGGATCTAAGTCGAGATAATCCTACGTTAGATATCTAATACTAATTAAGTAGTAGTTAAAGTGTTATAATCCGAGCTATAAGTAGTTCTAACTAAGGTAGGGTTCCTTAATAGAGTGGGTACTAGAGTGCTAACTAAGATAATAAAGGGAATACTTATTCGTCGGACTATATCCTAAAATGTAGGTATAGGATTACTAACGAAGTTAACTACGAACTATTCTATCTAGGTAAGGGAGTATGTATATATAATGCTCTAAATGTTGCTTTAGTGTATTGGTGCATTGCTCCAATGCGGCAATGCACTAATGCACTCCCTGGTCACGTGATGCAGCCTCGTTCTCTATCGGCTGACCTTCCTTAAACTGTCCCTTAGAACGTGGGGCGCCTGTCCTGGCGACCTCATTCATGACCTGGTCCGTAACACTAGTATACTATTAGTAGGGAAAAATTAGAGAACTAACTATAGGACTTATTAAGGGGGGGAGTCTTAAGGAATAAGAAATATAAAAAAAAAAGAAGAAGAAAAATAGGGTAAAGGAAGGTTAATATACTCCTTACCTAGAGACTAATCGCTAAGACCTTAACGAAGATTAAATAGCGAGAACTAAATAATTAAAAAGTTTAGCCTTATAGGTATAGCTTACTATATATACTATACTAGAGTATAAGAAGTACGCGAAGTCTCGCTAGAATTAAGTAAATTAAAGTAAATACGAAATAATTCCTAAGAGTAGGATAAGTTAGGATTAGGAGCGACCCTAAGATTAAGGAAACGTATTACGTTTTTTCTAATATTAATATAGAACGTATATAGCGCTATACTAGAACGCTACTTCTTACCTACTACTTCTATACTCGAGGACGAGTATACTTCGGGAGAAGAGAGTAATTATTACGAAATAGGACTACGATAGACCCTAGAAGTACTTATTCTATACTAAGACTAGTCCTAAAATACTAAGGAGCCTAGTATATAAGACCTTAGGGGCTATACGGATCGTATACGAGGTTTTTAGACTCCTTAAGTTCTTATAGTCGATGTTCTAAGGACTATATAGTAATTAATCGATTATCTTAGTGTTCTCGTTAAGTTACTTATACTCTTATAGTAAGTCTATAGTCTATACTAATATTATATATATACGCTTCTTTACTTAGATAGTATAGTTCGTAGTTAACTTCGTTAGTAATTCTATATCTATATTTAGGATATAGTTCGACGATTAATATTCCCTTATCGTCCTAGTTAATACTCTTATATCCGCTCTATTAAGGAATCCTACCTTAGTTAGAACTACTTATAGCTCGGATTATAATACTCGACTTCTTTAGTAGGCCACTTATCGTTATCCTTATAGGAGACTTCTACTAGTTCTTATTCGTTAGAAGCCTAGCGCTATAGAAGAAGCTAAGAATTAGGAACGACGAAGACGCGAATAGACGAATTATCTAGTACTAGTTTACTAACGTTATCGTCCTAGACTAGTAGATTAAATAGATAGAGCGGCTATATTAACGGAAGATAACCTAGCGTTATTAAATAGTAAGACAATAACGTCCCTCCTTACACCGGATTTAGAAAACGTAACTACTATTATTAAGCTTGATATTCTTCGTTACTACGTTAATCGCCTTTAAATAGAATACTTTACCCGGACCCGATCCTAGAGGATTTACGTCTTCCTAGCGGTGTACCGCCGGATTAGGACTACGGTCCGTCTCGTCTATACGTAGAGGACTTACTACGATAAACTAACTAAGATACTAGGATCCCCTTCCCGGGACTTTTTCTTTACACCCTATAGATACTAGCTATACTCCTTTTTAACATTTATACTACCCTCGGATAGGTAAATAGTGCGCGTAGTATTACCTTAGGTATTATTATTAATCTAACTAGTATATTTCTCTACTATTAATAATAGAGTACGCGACTAATTATACGCCTACTAGCGGAATTCTTCGAGATAGATAGTCTATACATCTAATATATAAAACCTCTAGCGTATATTTTATTCTAGCGAGATAATTTAGCGTACTCTAAGTTCGACGGCCTCGATACTAAGATTACCCCCATTTTCCCACTAGAAAGATCTATTACAATTAAGGGATACTCCGTACGAAGGAGATAGGTGCTAATGTACCCTATATTTAGCTTTATAGACTATAAAGTATAAGGGTCGACACTTACGACTACGGTTCTTAATCTTAAGTACGACTCCGCGGCTAGAGGCCAAGACGGCTACAAGAAATACTACTCGATATATATATAGCTATTACGACTCCGATTATTAGATAGACTCCATCTTCTATAAAGAATTAAAATAGAGGACCTCCGATTCCGCCCTAATAATCGACTACTAATAGAAATGTAAAGGCTAAAGGTACTTAAGCGGAAAACAATAGCCGGGTGGGGTGTGTCAGCGATAGCCTAATTTAACACTATACCGTTATATCCAATATATATTATTAACCTTCTACGTTAAAATCGCCTACTATACCGTTACTAATAACTAATCTATTATTAACCGTACTACGTAATTCGCCCCTTTATCTTACACTTCTCTATTTATATTAGCCTCATATTTCAGGCCATAACTTTCTCCTGCCAACAACGCTAGCTTTCTACCTTCTCCCTATTAAAAAGCTTAAAGTTACTAGAAACTAGAAACTATAGGTTATGACGTTCGCGATAATTTAATACTCCTTTCGCCACCTCTAACCCCCCCGTTTCAGGGCGTCGGCGTACGGAGCGCGCGTTACTAGTATATTACTTAGCCTAAATTGAGCCTAATAATTCTTTTCTGGCCTAACAGTTTATAGTTAACTTTATTAGTAATCCTATATCTATATTTAGGATATAGTCCAATAAATATATTCCCTTAGTTATTACTATATTAAACCTCTCTAAATACCTACTCTATTAAGGAACCCTACCTTAGTTAGAACTATTCGTAGCTTAGATTATAATACTTATTCCTTATCGGCTAACCTTCCTTATACTATCCCTTAGAACGCGGGGTGCCTATCCTAACACCCTTATCCGTAACCTAGTTCGTAATAGTCTACTTCTAATTACTAATCCTTATTAGAGTAATATCTATTGAAAATCTAGGTTTTCGGACTACCCCGGGCCGAATATAAAGAAGGGGAAAGTTACCGGGATAAACACCCCGAGGACGTTAAACGATGGTGGGGTAGCCCCTCGGAACTTTTAAGATTATCTAGCGTGCTAGATAAGGAAACTCCTAATCAACACTATCGCGTTTACTGACTACTATTAACTACTCGAAATCTCAGAACTGCAGAGTCAACTAGGTAGGTGATCATTCGGAGCATGCAACTCTCTAAGGAGTCCCTCACAAGAATGGCGTCGATAAAGCTATCTACCGAACTTAGGCTACCTTTGCACATATAGCGACTTCATCGCATCAAGCTCACTGCTGAAGTCGGCCTTTCTGCTAGCAATATCGACGGGAAAGGAAAGATGCTCATGTATCCACTTGAATTTCCCGCCTATCCTGCGAAACATGGCCGTGACCCGGTACGTGAAATCGAATTCGTTTCCATCACTTGTCTTACCCCAATAATGCTGTACCATTGTTGAGTATCCAAAATCATTAGTGACGGCCGTGACCTCTAGATCTTTGTAAGCAATATTTGCTGAGGCAAAATACGGGCCGATCTTGTCGTAAGCTGTGTCGAAGTGTCCGCGGGGGGTGATTCCCATCAAGTCGAAATATAATGTCTCGCTCATGTCGTAACTTTCTTTCCCCTTGTTTGGATCTTTCACGAAGACATGATTGCAATATTGCACCCAGTATTTGTGGTGATCGTAAATTTCTTGTTCGATCTCCAAAAGCGCTGGATCGTGCCACTGTTTATTCTACAGTCACTTCCTGATGGCGTTAAATTTGGTTCAAAGGCCTGCTTTACCTTGCTCGGCTTATAGCTAAGTTCAGCATGTAGAGTAGCCACTTCTGCTGGAAATTCGTTCTGCCAAACCCAAAAGAGTCAGCGGCGTCAACCCTCATACAACGGACTCAATGCTTGCGCAAAATTGACCTGCCTCGTGCTTGAATGCCATGATGTCCTGCTATAGTATGGGACTAATCTTGGTCTATGATCGCAAATTGTAGATAAGCTTGTCCAACTAATTAAATACGTAGAATAGAGGAGTGCTGCTTGGGCAAGACATACTGCACAGTATTGGGTTAAAAGAAAGATAATCAGACCCTCATGGCGCGCCGGACATAAGTGCACCAACTCGGTACGTGACCCCCGAGTCCCTTGATGCTGAACCTCTTGCACCAACCGGAGCATGTGCTCACGGTGGCACTCGGCCGGAGATGTGACCTTCACTGGCCCAATGCCACTGAGGAAATAAGGTGTCATTCTAATTGCTAGCTACGTGTGAAAGTAAGGATATTCTCGCCGGCGCCTTTGCTGCAAAGCTACTAGGGACCTTGCCGAAGACTTCCACGTGAGACAGTTCAAAGTCCAGCCTTACGAGCTTTACACTTGCATGCTAGCGCCAATAATTCGAGCTATCCCCGGAAATTTCAACAACCCTTCTCAGCAATGCTGCCGGAACTTCGGTTAGGTTAAGGTAACTTTCTTTCTGCGCGATACAGCTTCGGCGTCTCTCCATCTTTTTGGGAAACACAGCGAAGCAAGGGATGTCGGTCACGTGACGTTCGCGGGATCATCCCCCTTGATGACGTAGCTACTTGGGCCGCCTGGTAGATTTTCGACCCAACAACGTCTGAAATACTCCAGTAAGTCGGCTGAATTGGCTCAAGCAGCACCCTAGAAAGGCAGGGAGGGCATATGGAAGTAGAGAACTTTGGGTCATGATATCGAGCTTTGCAAAGACTGTTTTGATCATCTCTCACTGCCGGATCCAAAGGAGGTCGTGTTCACGACATTTGAATCGCATATCAGGTAAGAGAAGCAGTTTGTCCGGAATTCCTTCCACCTACTCATGTGCCACCCTTCTAGGACCTTAACAACTTGTTGAAAATTTGCAGACTGATTTATGGGACACATTGGGCGGTGCAGAACTAGCCTTACAAAATCATGATCTATCGGTGGAAGACTCCCATATCTATCATACGGGTTGTCCTGGATATGTTTGAAAGAGAATATGGTGTAAAATTCCTTTCCAAATTGAAGTGAGCCCGGATTGTCTACCTTGTGTAGGGGAAACGGTTGCACCACTTGCCAGTGAGGGATGTCCTCGACTTTGATCTGTCTGGAAACAAAGTACAAGCCCCGGTGTCCACTCGAACACCAAGGAAGATGTGTTCATGGGCTGTCGTATTCCCAAGCAATCTACAGTAATCGCGAATGTGAGACAGGTTATTCCCCTCCTCTCAACGCCGTCGCTGACTGCCTGCGGTAGGGGATATTCATGCTGATCCAAAGAGGCATGAAAATCCTCGGCAGTTCCGCCCGGAACGATATTTCGGCCATATGAGTAGTGTACAAAAAGCTGATACGCCGGCTCAAGTGTCAAAAAGTGACTATATCAGCTGTAAGTGTTCGGGAATGATTCTTCAGCTTGGTTGCGTCAAAGTTACTAAAAATTCATCCCTAATGCAGTCGGAGTCGGTCGACGTCTATGCCCAGGTGAACTTGCCTTGACAAATTGCTGCGAGATGATGAACTAAGAGCCACTCCATGACTCGGCGTTGCAGAGCGTAGCCTTTACCTGGCCACTGCGCGAGTCTGCTGATCATTTAATATAAAGAAGAAGTTCTATACCAATAATCCGGGATTCCATCATCGTAACTCAAGCGTCGGGACGGAAACCTCTTGCGTATTTTCTTCATCGTGCCTTCCCCTTTCTCCCCACACCGAACAAACACAAGCATACGTTGAATCAATTTGCTTGCATCATGCGATTAGTTATACACCTTTAGACTCGGCGTGATCGAGAAATTCATCTAGGAAAAGCCCGCGCCTCTTGATAGTGAGGGTCAGTATGCGGTGACTCCCCAAGGTGGTGCTCGATAAACGATTCTGGTCCTTCACTGGGAGAACGAGCCTCGAAGCAATCTAAATGAAGGAGTATAGGTGTGCCAGTCGCCATATTCAGGCCCTCGGACACTCTGCGAACTTCTCGTATTCCTCTCACGCTGGAATGCCGGCATTGGTGGCTGCCGAACAGCCATTGTCAAGGAAACGGAGTAGAGTAAAGGATGCCTAATCACGGGAAGTTGCTTGGTTATCCGCCACCAATGCGCACGAACGGACAGATACGGCCCCTGAAATCAGGATATGACTCTGAAGCAGATTTCGTGCTCCGGCAAAGGATGGTGTCACCACCAAATAATTTAGCAAACTCTGGAATCATGAGAGAAGGCTTTTGGAGGTAAGAATGCAGACACGACTGAACCAGATCCAGTGTATCCAGGTACGTTGAAAGCCGGGCGCTCTGGACGATGTATTGCGAATCGCGCGCCCTAAGCTCGTTCGGCACGAGGCTCCTCCATTTGACATAATCGATGAACTCTACTTTGAACGGAATACAGGCCAAGTTTGAATCGAACTACCACTCTGAGGCCGGTTCATGGAGAGCGTTCAGGGAAGCTGGTGCCGAGTAGCTGGATTATCTCTGGTAGTATTTACTTAGCGACCGTTCGTGCCCCCGCCAAGCCCGGACAGGCGTGGGGGAACAATCATATCTCCAAAGCTGTGGCGTTTACCATCGCCACTGATCTAGAGGGGTGAGTACTAGATGAAATCGCACTCGACAATGACACGGCTCTGGGCAACAAGTTTGGGACTCGAAAAGCATGTGAAAAACGTTCCCCATCAATCAACACTGGTCGACGAAGTACGCGAGGACTTTGGCGTAGCGTCGAGTCCATACACCACGTATGCCTTGATGTGGTTCAACGAGCGGAAGCAAGTCGGACAGGCTTATGCAAGCGCATGGAGTCGATCCGGCGAGACAAGGATCGAAGGTTCATGCAGCCCAACTCCATGTCTACAGCTGCGGACATAGAAGATGTGTTCGACTGGAAATATCAAAGCTTGGCGATCGTCGACGTGCACTTGATTAGAGCCCTCCCATTGCTGAGAACCTCAACACCTCCAGCACTGGTCCGAAACCTGATATCCTCCCAGCCGTTGGTGAAGTTCCCCGATCTCCAGACCTCGGTCAGTAACATCATCCCCGGCTTCACTGGCGCAGACATCCGAGCCCCATATTCTTTCAGGGTTGACGGATCTGAACCCGCCAACTTTTGCACCAAAAGATGCGCGACACTGTTCCACGTGTACAGCCCATGCATAATGATGCCTCCCAGGCCTATCGCTTCCCCTGGCTCGGGAGTGGCGTGAAGAGGATTGTAGTCGCCGTTCAATCTTTGCAGCTGTGTCAGAGCTGTGGCGAAATCCTCCTTCATGTAGACCAACTCACCGATATAGATGGGCACTCGTTGATCCCACACGCGTCTCATAGACTGCGTCAGGTCGGGACTCTCTGCCGGGTGGGGGAGGGAACAGTTGTGCTCGAAGCCCTTTGGGCCCACCCCATTGACCTTGACCGACGAAAAATCCTGATCCTACAAGTCGAGAATATGCTTTTCCTGTTCCCGCCTCAACGAGGAGATATTCATGCTGCAGCACCGTCCCTTTCTCACCCTTGTCGTAGACTCCGATCACCTTGGAGTGCCACATAAAATCCTGACCTTGAGATGTGGTTGGCAAAGGACAAAGAACTTCGAGACGCCGTTCCCCGTCCAATGCACGAGTGGGGTCCAACTTCGGAATACCTGGAATCACAGCGCTGTCTTGTGCAGCGTAGAAGTCGACTACATCTGTCGCGCCACCTTTGAATTCTAAAATTCATGTCAGTGAGGTATAGCTCCAAGATTCTCTTGCACACGAGTTCGATCGAATGAACTTACGCAGGACAGAAGGGTAGGTTGGAAACAGGGTAAAATCAGGGTGTAGCTCCTAGTTCCACTTCAGAAAAAAAGCACACATGCACCATATTTGGCTTACGTAAAGCAGATTCAGCTCATCCTGGGTTGCACCGATGCTCAGAGCAAATAATATTGCCTCTCGTTTTGTCCAAGAGACCTTGACTGGGGGGTACGAGAACCCAACTCCGGGCGCAAATATCATGACTATCTAGATGCGTCAATTATGGATCGTGAATCGTGATGTCCTGTCGTGGCTACATGTAGGGATCAATAGAGCGAGGTCGCCACCGAGCTATACGCTTTAGGGTCGGAGTCCGGGGCATCTTGCCAATCAGCTGTGTTTGGGTACAGGCAAGTGAATTAACGTCTCCGGTCCGACACAAACTGGACCTGGGAGATGCACATAGGCTCCAAGGTTTTGAGTCCCTGATTTAAAATTCAATTCCCAAATAGCATCACGCTCAAACCACACTTCAACTGAGTCTCCATCAGACATTGAGACCCTGGTTTGACATTGGAATATCCCCCTTGAGTCGGCTTGTCTCGGGCATCCCCCTCCACCATAGCTTCCATCCACATGTCTGAACACTAATTCGCCATCAGAACAACTGCAATTCTCAGCTGCGAACTAGGCGCCACACATGAGCAGTTCAAGGAGTAGTACGAGAGCAAGCATGTTCCACTGGCAAGGAGATCTACGCCTGCTTGGCCGTTACATTCGCAACTATGTGACCGACCGGAGTGCGTTTCCCAATCTCTTAGCAAATCAGATGAATTCTGCGACATCGTCACCGCATCCTGGTTCCGCACCGACGAGGGCTTCCAAGAGTTCGGAGGAAAGCCGCTCTGCCTGAGACGAGGGAGGCAGTTCTTACCGACGAGCTCGATTTCCTGGACTGATGGTACCTAACCATGGTCATTAGACTCCGAGTGTGTAGAAGGGACTCCGAGTGTTTAGAAGGCAGGATGGAAGCTCTCTGTTGATAAAACTCTGCCGCACCACGCAAATATACGTTGGTCAGCTTCTCAGCTTTGTTATGAATCGTCTTGGACATCTATGGACTCCTGAAAGCTTTTTGATATCAGCCACAATACCCTGCTTTAACAGAGCCTCAAGTAGGACAGTATAGTGCTGCTAGACCGCCCACAGACTCATCGGACGTTTTAAAAGATGTGTCGAAGAGATCACTTCTTTCCAGCTACAGATCGCGACTCTTGGTTTTCAACGTAGACGGTTTATTCTGCCCGCTTGCTGTTCTTTCTCCAAGCCCAAGTCCAACGCATATTGCAGGTGAAGAAAATAAAGTCGTTGACATTGTAGAGGATTGGATCTATCCAGACCCAGACGCCTTCCCATGTCGGCCTAACCATCACCATAAGCAGACCCTCTGTGATCTAGACACAGTCCGACGTCGCTAACAATCACTGAAGATTCGTAGGCAATCCAGGCCGTGGTCGATGTGTTCGTTGTAGTCCATATACGTCTGGCCATGCTGTGGGATTAGGTCCATGATAGACAGCGGGAGTGTGATGAAAGTAGGTTCTGTAACTGATTGGATCAATGATCTACCAACAAGTGATAGCATCCACTGACACCACAGCGAAGCTCCCATCACAAGCTTGTGACTGATCGAGTTCACAACTAAGCCAAGTCCATCAGGTAGCGGCAAATACCACAAAGCTGCAATCGCTGCATTCATACAGCATCCTGTGCAGCCACCGACTCTTTCTTAGAATCCGCCGACGCCTGGTGGAACGTTGGCCCTAGATGTTGTACATAGGTCAGAGATGCTGGTAGTAAAGCTTGCCCAGTTGATTGTTCTGCAACAGTTGTCACTAGTAATATGTCATGTTCTGTGTTCTTGGACAGGTCGTCGAGTATCATCTCTTCCTCTTCGGAGTTATGGATGGTCTCCACTAGGTCAGCCAGAAGAATACAATCACGGTAGCGGATCGTAGGAAATACTACAGCTCCAAGCGCCTTCTGGCCTGCTATACGTGCAACTTCTTTATGGGGTTGTTCTGCTTGTCGAGCAAAGCTTACTCAGCTTCTGCTCTTTTGTTTTCATTCCGATCAAGATGCCGTAGGATGAACCTCATTGGGGCCGTCAGCAATGCGCATGATCCTGACCGACGCCCACATATCAGCCAGCAGAGTGTATTGGGAAACTCATTCCCCACCAAAGAACTGTACGGCACAATCGATGACTGCATAAGAGACCTGAGGGACGAAGACTTTGGCTTCGGCAATTCCTTTCATGGCCCCTTTGGCGTTGATATTGTCAATTCACGCCGCCGCGTCAACTCCAAGTAGACGAGCCGTATCATTTTCCATTCGACAGTGCGCATTAGTCTCAAGCATGCTGCCATACTCTCTAAGTACCTTTTCGAAAGGCCTCTTCCTCTGACCGTTTGCCCTACTTGGCACCTAGTCAAGTGCCCTTTCGGATTATATCTATTAGAGATGCTCCTCTTGAGTACTTTACAGAAGTCGGCTGAACTCACGAAACCAAAGCAGCACATTGCGTGGTGGATCCTACCAGGACACTTGCGGACCTGCATAATTTCGAATCCCCTTCCTGGCCCTAGAAGCATATTCGAGGCTGGAACACGTACATTGTCGAGATGGAAGTGGCCGTGATCCAAAAGCGCATCATCATACCCATACATGGAAAACATTCTGGAGACCTTGGGGCTGGCTTTCCGACTGGAACTATAATCTTAGATTGTTGCTTGTACTTGTCGGCGTGATTGGGGTCACTCTCTCCAATGACGATAACAACTTTACAACATAGATCCCCAGCACTGCTGACTAACATTACTAACAACAACTGTTAGTAAATGAAGCATGAGAGATTCTCGGCCTTGGTAGAGGTATAACTACCAATCAATTCAGAAGGTAGTCATCTCCGTACTTGACTGTACTGAGCCGTACATCGGTTGCGTCGCTAGAGGCGACATCCGGCTCCGTCATGACATATATACGGAACGAATCTCACCCCTTAGTAGAGGGTCGATCCATTCCTGCTTCTACGCAGTCGCACTGTATTTGGCAAGGATCTCCATGTTGCTCGGGTCTGACACCGAATCCTTGGTTGCTTATGCCGTCAGCTACTCTGGCCGGAACGAGGAATATCCTGGGGTAGATACTCCTGGGCCTAGAGTCTACCTCCCTAGAGCCTCAGCAATGGAAGCATATTCTAAATTGGCATGCCCAGGCCCCTCGGAGTGCTTCAAGAGAAACTAATTTCATAATCTCAGTTCTTGTGCACGTCGTTTCAGTTGCTCTATCACAGGTGGAGGAGTCCATCGCTTGGCCGGTTCTCCCAGCTGCAAATTGAAGACTCGTTTGGGAGGCACAACTTTATGGGAAGCAGATCAATTGCTTGTAGAGACATAACGGTCGGTATGAACCCACATTCTTCGAGTACAAATTTGTCGACTTTAACAATCTTTTACCCTCTGTGCATTCGGACACGAAGAAGCCGGCATACCGTGTGCAACGTCTGTTTCGCCCGATCGCTGACTTTCATTAAGCAAAGAGCCGGGATTCTGGATGATGCAGCTCTTGTACAGTAACCACGGCCGTCAAAAGATCCAACAACGGAATAAGAAGGGAGTGAAATCGGGGTCAGAATTTTTCCAAGTCTGCGTGCGAAAGCATCAACTATCTCGTCATGAGAGATCTGTCATGGGAATTGTCTCATTCAGGGCTAGTTGGCCGGAAAACCTGCCTATTCTGACCGGACATTGTGGCTGATTTCCTCCGAAGATCCATGGCCCCTGCTGTATTCTCCCTTAGCAAATGACACGACGCTTACTCACCATGTGGGTCTCCGGCTACGTGGGTCGGTGTTAACTATGTCGTCGTAGATGTATCATCTTGTATTTGCAACTCTAGATTCTTCAAGAGGCAGTACGGTCACCAAGGTGCATTCGACATGGCGTTTCCGCAGTTGGTTCCCCCTCGGACTCTCTGGATACCTCAAAACGTCGGTTCTACAAACCTAGATCGTTTTCGAACGACCGTCAATAAAAAAAGAGCCTTAGATCTCAGAGATTACAGAGATGTACATTCATGGTCGACTCAGGCTGACACGGCTTCTGATTTCTGGGTCGAGCTGTTCGAATACCAGAACCTGAAGCCAGGAGCTACCCCAAAACATGCTTTCGATGGCAGCACCAGCGACAAGGTATGCACTTCGTGACAACCCTTGTGGTGTCCCTTGAACACAGCTTATGGTCATCGTAGAGCCTACCAATATTTCCACCACCACATTTCTTCCCAGGTACCACCTTGAACTTTACGGAGCACATTTTCCAGAATAGGATCCCTGGCAGAACGGCTCTCTACTTCGCTAAGGAGGGTTCTACAGACATCGAAAGAATTAGTTGGAATGAGTTGTACACCCAGGTTCAGACAACTGCAGAAGCAATGCGAAACAGTGGAGTGTGCAAAGGCGACAGGGTAGCCGCCGTGATAACAAACTGCCCCGAAGCAATTGTTGCGTGTCTCGCAACGCTCTCGATTGGGGCCATCTTCTCAACCTCGTCACCAGACATGGGGACTCAGGGTATCATGGATCGTCTGCTTCAGATTGAGCCACGTCTGGTCTTCTTTGAGAGCTCAGTCTTCTACAATGGAAAGACCCGCACCTTGATGACCAAAGTTGGGGAATGCATAGCAGCATTAAGTACAGTATTAAATTTTCGGGAAGCTATACTTATTGAACGTGAGGAGCAGCAGCGAGCGCATACACTGCCGTGGACTGTCAGCTGGATGCACTTCAACCGGCGCGCAAATGGTGCGGAGCTGGGATTCGAGCAAGTCCAGTTCCACCATCCTGGCTTTATTGTTTATTCGTCCGGAACGGTGAGTTCTGCTCCCTCGAGTGGTGGAGGTTTTTCTAACCCTCTGAAAGACAGGACCACCAAAGTGCATCGTGCACAGTGCGGCAGTGAGTTTGATCCTCTTCACCTTGAGCAACTCAAATTGATTGTCTACCAGGGGTTGCTGATGAAAGCGAAAGTGGACTACATGATGGGTTTGAACGTGTGCCCGGGGGACACAATCTACCAGTACACTACAGTCCGCCTCTCCTTTAAATATCCGCGGGTAACAATTGACACTCATTAATTATCACAGACTGGATGGATTATGTGGCCATTACTCTTGTGCGGCCTGGCTTACGGCGCAAGCATTGTGCTCTACGACGGGTCTCCCCTCCTCCCGGATCCTTTGGCAACTCTGCAACTAGTGGAGAAGTTGAAGTAAGTTTCAAATATTTTAGTTTTTCCACACAGATTTGTCTGATGTCTTGCAGAGTCACCCTGTTCGGAACTTCGGCTAGATTTTTAACAGATCTCATGATGGCCGGGCTGAAACCACGTGAGCCGACCGTTCTGATTTGAAGGCTTACCTGACAGGGATACGCGCAACAGGAGACTCAATCAATCTTAACTCGTTAAGAACAGTATCGTCCACAGGCTCAGTCCTGGGTGCAGAAGTCTGTGAATGGTTCTACGACCACGGCTTCCCGACCCACGTCCATCTCGTGTCTGGAAGTGGAGGCACTGACGTAGCAGGAGCCCGTAAGACCATCAACTACTTAGCTGACATCCCTCATTTTGCCTGACTTTGACGTCTAGTTCTCACTGGAGATCCTACCTCCGCTGTGTACGCGGGAGAGATCCAGAGACCCGCGCTCGGCATGGCAATTGACGTTCTTGATACTGATGCCAAAACTCCAAAAACGGTCGCTGCGTCAGGGATTGCAGGAGAGCTCGTCTGTCGGTTACCGTTTCCAAGTCAGCCTGTGATGTTCTGGGGTCGAAATGGCAATACACGTTACCGGGAAGCATATTTCGAACAATTCGGGAACGGCATTTGGTACCAAGGAGACTTCGTGTCAATGTCTCCAATTACGGGTGGCTTTTTGATGCTTGGCCGATCGTACGCACCAGTCTTTCTCCGCATGGAAGCTTCTCTTCTGTGATGCAGTCTGCTAATACATCTTCTGCCACTATAGGGACGGGGTGTTAAACCCATCGGGCGTTCGTTTCGGCTCTTCCGAAATCTACGGTGCAATCATGCACATTTGCGAGTTTGAGGAAACGATATGTGTAGGGCAACGCCGACCCCAAGATTTAGACGAGACGGTCATCCTGTTTGTGAAGACCAAAAACAATGTCCCCTTGACTTCAGAATTGGTGGCCAGGACGAAATTGGAGATCTCGTCTGCGCTGACTCCACGCCACGTTCCAAAGTATATTTTCCAGGTGCCGGAGATTCCGTATACTGTCAATGGCAAGAAGATCGAGTTGGCGGTCAAACAGATTGTGTCTGGAAGGCAGATTACGCCGTCGGGTGCAGTCGCCAACCCGGACAGCTTGAAGCTGTATGAGAAGTTCTTTCACCTGGAAGAGGTTCTTCGGACGAACCTTGGTCATCCAGAGAAGCCGCGCTTATAAACGAGCCAAGACGTATTGGTATTTTGTATTCGTCACAACGTTTACTGTTTGGGACATAGGCCTTCTTTATGGTCCATGAACACTAAGCCCGAATGCTCCCACCGGTCTACTCTGAAACGGGGCATCGCGGGTTGTGATAAGGGGTTCTGATGTACAATGGTCCCTTCCAGCAGAACTGACGTTAGGCACTATTTACTGATCTCCTACGTGGCGCTCAGTGGTCGCTGAAAAATCTAATACTCAAAGCTCACACAGGCCGTGTTATTTATGCTCCCATATAATACTGCTCCCTTTATCCAGTGTGTCAGAACGCGACCAATTCAACTCTCAATCTCCACAGCCCTTTTGTCACGTTTGAGTCAAGTTGACGTCTATCCCTTGGGTGTCGAGTAGGTACTGAAGACGGTTCTCCAGGCCTCGGCAAATTCACGCATGATAGTTTGGTCCTTGCTTCAAATCGAGGCCTGAAGTCGCATGCAAATGGTAAAGGACCCATCGTCAACCCATCCGCGTAGCCAGTTTCGCTGCCAGGATCGACCTCAATTTGTTTCCCTTGCTCATCAAATGCCCAGAGGATTTTGGCGTCAACAAAGGGACCACGTTCGGCCAGATGAATGCCCAGACAGAGCCGTCGCCACACTCAGTAGCTGTAATAACTTGGCAACTCGGGATCAGGTTGCTGCGCATAATCATCTGCCAGGCTTGTTTGGTGGGGATATCGCCCTGAAATGAAGGTATGCTGGTCTGGAAACCTCGTCTCGTCACAGATGAATTCCATGAATATTGACAATAATGTCAGCCCTTGTGAGGATGGATTTTCCGTCCAACCACGTGTCTGAAGCACTGTCAGTATCCGAGTCGACTGAGTAGATCGTAAAACCTGCTGAGCGCATTGCGAAACACGATCCGAGCCACAGGTCTAATATTTTGATTTCCTTGATGATTGCATTCACTTTTGCTTATCACGGAAGTCTGCAAAGACAGTCTCTCCTACCATGCCGTCGATCTCCTTCTGAGCCTGTATTGCCCATTCTTGATAGTGATCAGATTGAAAAAGTAATTTACCCCTGGTCCGATGGCGCCCGATCGTGTCCGATCCAGCCTCTAGTAATTCTGGCGGTACTTGTAATGCCTTAGCCAGATGTCCCGTCACTTAGAAAGTGAAAACTTACCGACTAGACACGCTCTTGACTTACGGTCTCTTCGCGTGAGCGATACGGCCCCGAGCAATATCAGCAGCCCAATTGCCAACAAGGGCAATCTATGCCCAGCATTAAAGGCGTTCCAGAAATTGCAGCAGTGACGCTGGCCATGATGGCCCGTAACTGCACCATTCTGGTCACGCCAGTTGTAGGTACAGCGTGCAGATTGTCGTCCGTGTGAACTGCGAGCACAAATATCTTATTCAGTCGGAGGATTCTAGCCCGATTGCTAATGAAACATCACGCAAGCTAGGTTTGTCCTCCGGTGGCGAAATGCTTTCAAGTGGACGAAGCACAGAACTGCCGTAGCAATGGTCAGCTCAACCCCAGAGCCGGGGGGCGGGTCAGGGGAAGTTTGTTAAAATGAACCTTAAAATAATGCTTGTACCAGAACCTGCTATACATACATGTCTGCGACGAGCACCAGCATCGAAAGATGATTACGACATCTTGTGGTCTGCGTCGAGAGTTCGGACGACTGTTCTAAGACCGAAATCCTTCTCGGGTGCACCACTTCATGAATCTTCGAAATAACTGCTAGATCAGGGTCCGCATTCAGTACTAGTGCCTGGGTCCTTGCGTGTCCATCAGCGTGAGTCCACATCGCGTATTGTTTCCTCTCCGCAACTGAAACGTCAACCGTGTTGCTTGGTCGCTCGGTTTCTAGGAATCTACTTATTTGTAATTGTAGTAAAAAGCAATCAAAGAGATACTCTTGGCGAATTGGCCCTGACTGTCTTGTTGACGAGGTAAGCCTGTTCTCGTCCGAGCACGAGTATACAATCTTCGCGAATTGAGTGTGGCAATCAACGTCGTCGCACAGTCATACATCGAGGACTTCACAAAAACCCACTTATGGCAGACTTCATAATGTCCTCCAAGCATCCATCTGAATGCCGGAACAGGTCGGTAAACTTCACTCCAGGGTGGAGAGCATATGACTTGACATTGTGCTTGTGGGTAAGCCAATAATTTAGCTAGAGCGAGAAGAGCTGTTTTGGATTGGTCATGGCTACATTGAGGCTAATCTAGTCAGACCAGCCGATATAAACCCTCGGGGGACGCCGTGGAGCCAGCACTTACTTGTATCGTTCGCTCGAATTGAGACCATACATAGCCAATACAGCGTGGTCCAGGAGCTCTCCTGGGCTTAGCTCGACCTTCTCTTTCTCGAAATTTGCGTCCGAAAATTGAAAAGAAGAGTTGTGCATGGCCAAAGGCAATACATTGTTCACCCTCGTCGAGCCTGGAAATGACATCTTACCCGACGCCTTCACTTTCTCGATGGCCAAGTTGACAAAGAAGATCTTCCCAGGGTTATTGGTGGCGATTGGCATCTCGACACTATCGGTGAAAAGTTGGCGGGTGGATATTGACTGACTCCAGCATTGAATATCACAATATCGATGTTCTCAACATCCGCACGCGCCATGACTGCTGCCTCAAATTGCATAAATTTCTCCAGAGAAGCGAGATCAAGCTGCTAGTAGTGGAATGAAGTGTTTGCATATTGAGTTGCCAACTCGTTCGTTAATCACCTCCTGCACCCTGGTATGAGAACGGCCTGTGAGAATGAGTAACCTAGGGTGCTGAGCAGTCTATGCCTTTGGAGTAGTCATTCCTAGTTCACTGTGTGCCACACCGGTGATGGTGGTCGTTTTGCCACCGACGCTGTCCGCGAAAGCACGACTAACCGTCTTTCCGTCTGTCTCCTCCCCAAACCCTGCCCGTGACGCCATGTTCAAGCACCAATGATCGATATATTAAGGCGGAAGCGATCAACTATCAAACCTGCAGGAATATTCAAATAGAGCTTTGCATCCATATATTGCGTTATCCAGGCGAATTGTCTCTCAGAATAGTCTGGTGGACCTTCGAGCTAAAATCCGGGATCCTCACACCTCTTGATGAGGATTCCGGCTTACAGAAAAGCCCGCTCCAGATAGGATCGTCAGCCATAAATATTATGAGTAACTAACGATTTCTCCCTCATGTAGTCTAGGCAGCAGACCTTTGATGTGACCTTTGCAGAGTATACTGATGCCATCAATCGCGCATTTTGGTTGTTGGAAGAAACGCCGGGGAAAAGTACTTCGTTGGACACTCTATCCTACTCAATTATCGCAATCGCAGAAGTTAAAACCGGTCAACTAGCGGTTTGGTCATCGCTCAGGAACAGGACGAAGATCACACCAACTTAGTTAAAGCTACGCAATGCAAGTACTTTCTGACGCTGGCAGCCTTGCTTGCTGAAGGTGCGCCTATCGTTGAGAAACTACAAATTCGTCATGTTGTCGTTCCTGGACAAGATGTATAGGCTGAGCGAATTGCGGGGTACTCTCTAGACAAGAAAAACGAAGATGTACGACCCCGTCTTGGTTATTTACACCTCTGGGACTTCCGTATGACCGTATGTATCTGTGAAAATGACGGCTTAGCTAGCATTCATTCATCCTTAGTTTCTCTAAGCCTCTCACCCTCGCTTACGAATCATTATCCCTCATCCATCTATTAAGCAAGGGCCCATACGATGAAAGGGAAGAGTCAAAATTATCATCCAATTTCTCTGTGAGCATTCTGGTAGACTACTGTGTCCATTCGCTATGGCTCACGCAAGTATACTCTCTTTATCAGAGCCTAGTGGATTAAGGCAATTGGACTGATCAAGACATAGGGTTCGAGGATTTTGCTTTTCCTGATTGTTTACTATACTTTAAGAGCATCCCACTAATCCCAGAGTTGGCTGATGAGGGCCATCGCAGTGGGGGGGTCTCCGCGATTTTCCTACCTGGGTCCATCATGGACGGAATCTCCAAGGTCCCCGAGTTTCTGGACACTCTCTCAAAGTTGCGGTTTATCATCATCAGTTCTGCTCGTTTACCTTTGCCTGTTGTCGATATAGTCAAGCACAAGCAAGGCTGGTCAACATCCACCGTCAAACAGAGACTGGATTTCACTATGCGCACGTACCTAAGCCCGAGCACACATATATGTTCGGATGGCGCCTGTGTGGAACGTCGAATATAACCACTAGAAAGACGGACTGTATAAGTCTGTCGTGAAGCGCAGTGAAAACTGTTTGAACGCTCAAGGGGCATTCTTATCGCAACCTGACGCTCTCGACCTTTGAACTAATGACCTATTCACGGAGACTTCCAGGCCCGGCGAAATCGGACCACTGGCTGAAGCGCGGAAGGTTAGACGATGTCTTTGTCTTTGAGAACAGAGAAAACACCATCCCTGTAACGATGGAGGATATCATTGCAATGCATCCAAAAATACACGCTGCAATGATAATCGGAGTTGGCCGAATCCAGGCTTCCCTGATGATCGAACCCAGAGGGCCATCCCTAACCGGCGACGCTGAAAGGCAAGAACTCATAGATGAGATTTGTCGAACCACCGGACTTGCCAATAATATTGAACTGGGGTGAAGATAACGATGCCTTTCTCGCCTCCGGCATAGACTCGCTGCAAGTGCTGGAAATCTCCCGGAGATTAAGATCTTCCCCTTGGAATGATCTAGCTACCTTCAAAATGATTCAACCCTCCTCGATATAAGCTCACCCGTCGGTGTCCTAGCCCACGGGTGCCATTTGCTCTCTGGCAAAGCAGCACAGAGCGGTAATGCCGCCAACTTGAGGATCAGCGAGATGAAGTGCTTTGGAGCAGTACTCCCACAGAGACCGCCTTGGCGGCATCACAGATATATTTCGTGGTAACTGGTACCACTGGTGAACTAGGTTCCAAATTGCCGCTTATCTGAGCTCAGAGCCATCAGTCCACTATATTTACTGTTTGAACTGTTCGCGAGATGCGGCAGCCAGCCAAGTGAAGATGTACGCCTTCCATAGCTCCTTTACATTCTTCGATCCGACGTGAATTGCATTTTTGCGAAGCGGCTTCTCCAAACCCGACCTGGGACTAGGATATACTGCTTACATGCAAATGGTTAGGACTACAACACACATCATACACAATGCGTGGACGTTTGAATGAAAGTCATTACTATCGTCTTTATCCAAGGCTAACCTGGCCCGCGGTCGTCATCTCAGTGTCTTTAATAGTGCCACGCCACTTCGCGTTCGATTGGCATTCATGTCCAGCCCCGAAACAGTCAATCAATGGACGGCAGCCAGAAAAAAAATCCACGGTCCCAGAGAAACTAATTTCAAATTCTACGGTCGTCAAACCATGGGCTGTGCCGAGTACAAGTGCGTGGTTGAGCATTTGCTAGGTGCCGCCCAAGCAAAATCTGGTCTTGCAGGCATACGTCCTGCGTATCGGAAAAACCACCGGCGCCGTGGAATCGACAAAGGGCGAATGGACCGTGAACGAATGGTTTCCACGCGTCGTCAGAAGTTCTCAGTTCCGGAGGATTGTACCGAAGGACGTGGGCTCCTTTAAAAAGATAGATTGGATCCCTGTAGATAAATTGGCTCAGAAGCATCCTCAAGCTCGTCGAGGCTCTTTCCCAGGTAGGCGAGCTGAAGGTCTTCAACGTCTGCTGCCCCTTCGGTGATAACCTTGGGAAGAGTGCAGCCCAACGCTCTCTATTAGTATCCGGTGTTCAGGTCCAGGGCATTGACTACCCCGAATGGGTCCAGGATCTCCGCAAATCGCTGGCCAGCACAGTAGCAGCAGAACGTGTGGCCAGGAATTCTTGCTGTTGAGCTTATTGACTTTTTGGAACAGTTGTGGAGGGCAGCCGGGAAGGACAGAGCGGCGATATCAACACGGGAGGCTCAAAGACCAGCCCATCGCTGAGACTTTGTGGCCCGATCAAGCCAAAATGAATAAAGCTGTACTCGCTAAAGTGGGGGGAATCATCCAACCCAGAACGGCACTGAGAGCGTCAAGCATGCTTGAAGGAGTAGGGAAGGTGGGATGCACAATTCGCTGCGCAAGGCCTGTTACCCTTAAACAGCCTAAAAAAGTTAACCAGATATACTCGATTGAAGTCTCGGAGCCAAGGCGAGTTAAGTCAGAAGTAGTCATGCTGATCTTCGAAATCACCCCCGAGACTTCCAGATTATGTATCCTTCTATCGTGCCATCTGTCTAGGTGATGGGCACACCTCGTAAAGCGCTGGTGCTCAGTCAGCACCTTGATACCCGAGTCGTCTATGAGAGTCCAATATCATCCTATGCCCGCATATGAGTTGTTTCTTCCGAAACCACGAGTTGGTCCAAGGAAGCTTACCAACAGTTTGTAATTCGGCACAATATCTAGAGGACCTACGCAGTCTAAAGCATGCTAGCTGGGCACCCGGTTAGTACAGCTCGCATTGAAAAAACAGCGGAGCTGATTGAGTGGCCAGGATGTCTCGGTGGCAAAAGGACATACTCTTGGAAATTGGGTGAGCTGGTTAGAGGAAACCTGCGGTAGTACTTTACGGAGAGAAATCAAAACGGACAGTTGAATCCGTCTGAGTCGCAGTTCCAATACTTGCCTGCTTTCTCCAGGCAAAGAGAGTAATTCCCACGTTACATATAAATCAATGAAGTAGAATTAAATGCTCTCTTTCCTGGATGCAAAAATCGACAATCACACGATGTTTTGTCGAGGAAAGTAGAGCCCGGTGTGTCACAACGAAAACACTTAAGATAAGGTTTGTCGGGCTTGGAGATACCACGTACTTCAAATTTGGCCGACAGCAGGGTCCTATCTGCGAGACTGTACTGAACCACCTTTGCTGCTGAGTCGAGGAGCTTTGCTTCAAGGCTCTCCGAAGGCAAGCGGACAGCTTAAATGCCAATCCAGCTCGGCAAAGCTAGAGTGTGCTGTTCGTTCCAACGCTACAAACTCGTTTCTATGGTGGTAACAACGGTGGCAATCAGCGTGAACACAAACTTAATCCCTCTTAGACGTTTTGCAAAAAGTTTAATGTTTTGTCAGTGTCAGCGCCATCGACCCCGAGGACATTTAGTCGAGACCCATGCATGGATTCCCTTGCGTAGATATCACATAGGTATATTGGCACAGCCAAAAATAGCCAGCCCGCTCTTCTCATTGTTAATAGACCCGAATATGTCCGCGTTTTAGTGCATGCTGGCCCACGAGTCCATTGGCAGATCTTCGACTGGGACTTGGTCCATGAGACTGCCAGCACGGTCTGGAAGGTATCCCGAGGAATGTTTGACTTTGCATGTCGACAACTCGCGAAGGTGTTCCGTTATTGGTGTCGGCTGGCACTTCAACCTAATGAAAGCTTCATATAGCATGAATTGTCGAACTTACGCTACGGCCTTAGCAAAGTGCTCTCCAAACACGACCCATGGGCTTACTGGTAGAGAATGTCCAACTTGTATACATCTACTTTTTCACTACCAGAGGTGTTTAACAGGAGAAACTCTCTCAAGAAAAGGTCAAAATCGACCTCCCAACTTTTGAACCCTGCTTCCATAAGAGTAACAAGTTGTATGTTGTCCATCGTGTAGTCAGGTTTCTTTGTACCCTTCCAGCTAGGATCAAAGACGCCTGGTGTGGACCTCGAGAACGTTTCTCATGCTTCGAGACAAATGAGTCAGGAGTACAAACAATTTGGCATTCTTGACGTCGACCTTGGGTGTCATCATCGACGGCGACTCGAAATTCGCGTCAAACCCCCACACCTGGAGCGATCTTTTGGGATTGATGTTGAAGCATCTCTATGGACGCCTCAGGCCAGCCGACACTACTCAGTTCCTGACAATGCAGCACCACCAGATCGCAGCATAGTATTTCCCGTGGCTGATGAGAAGGGGCGGTGGGTAGTGTGTTAAAAAGCTTCGTCAATCCAGTAGAAAGTGATCTCTTTGTGGCCATCGTACGGTCACCAGAACGACAAGATCAGCGGCTCTGGTGCAAGGTGTCTTGGCATTGGTACTTCGACGGGTACGCATGATAGGCAGCCTGAGCCGCTGCGAAAGATGCTTTCTAGGCTTCGGGTATGGAATCATACGGGTTGCGCAGAAGCTTGGATTCGCTGGCGTTCCCCAAGCTGGAGAAAATGTTGGCTTTGAGGACAAGATGTTGAGGGTCTTGGGAAGCCACTTTCCTCCATCGATGATACCAGAACTAAAACTTGGATGTTTTAACAACAGGGCATAGGACTTTTGTTGTCTCAAAGTAGAGGTCGATCAGCTCCAGCTCCAAGTCGTGAGGCAGTTCAAAGTCGGCCATACGGCCTCAGTTAGTGCCACCTTTGCCTTAGGTGAGGTTTCGCGATTCTGTCGGGACCTTGGCTCAGCGTGAGAGTCTTGTACAGATAACGGAGAGGGCTAGAGACACCCTAACGCAGCTAATACATTCTCCAACCAGGCTAAAAACTCTGATCAGTGATGCCTCAACCAACTAAAACCGGTGAGCGATACCTGAATAAAGTAGTATATCTTCGAGCTCGCTCAGTCCTTCTATCGGTTTTGCGATGGATGATGTGGGTTGTCATTGCCCGCAGTGCCCGAGTCGCGCAGGGCTGGAGATGGTGATATCAGCGGATTGAATCTATGACTAGTGACTATGAGTTCTTCTTCGAGACGATCCACACGTTTGTCGAAATTGAAAAGACTTGTGGTCGACGCATGCCCTAAGGTAAAGCCCAGCAATGGTGGGGAAAGTGCTTCAGGTGAAGCGGCCCATCGCAAATTATGGATTCGAAGCAACCGCGCGCCTCGTGGACTAGCTTTCAAGAATTATTCCCATCGAGTCCCGCCTCTGAATGAAGAAAGGCTATGTAGATTTCATCCGGACAGAAAGGGATACGAGAGTGGGGCGAAAAGCAAGGTTCGAGGGGTTCAATTAGCCAATGTCGAGCCGGTGTGACTGCTGCACTCACTTAGCAACGCGATAGTTCATTGGACATTCGAAGGGCTCTGGCCTGATACGTATGCGTGGAAAACGCTACTTCGCAGTCAACAATGTAACAAGCTTCGAGAGTCACGGAATGCATGAGATATCCGATTATAGCTCACCAAATCTTAAATTTAATGCTTGGTTCTCTGCAATATGCTATCTTCTAGATGAACGCTAGCAGGAGGCAAACAACTAGATAAGGTCCTCCAACACGATGAAGAGACCACGAATATTGGTTGTGCCCGCGATTGCTTCAACAGTCCTTTGTGTACGTCCTCTCCTCAATTTGCTTTCAACGCCAGGACAAGAGGGGCCGAATCCTAAACGTGACGATTAATGCCGAAGGCTGAAGAAAGCAGGACTACACTCACCGCCCAGATCGAGTATAACTTCAACTTTGGTGTCGAGGCCTGTACATCCGCAATAACGCACCGGCCCGTAAATTCGCCTTCAACACGCATGCCGTTCTTGAGATCCATTTCGACGTAGGCGAGAAATAGCAGATCACTTCCGCTCTCGTCATGTGAGTAGACCCTAAGTACTTTGTGCTTTCATCCGGCGAACAGGGTCCTTGCGTTATCCCGACTCTTGCGAATCTCTAACTCCAATATTAGCATCCGGGAAGGAGAAACACACGCGTCCACTACTCACGATATTGTCCTTCAAAGGCATGCAGGCCAAATTGAGCTTTCGCATCCACAGCAAATACTTCCTCTGCCAGCATATCACCAACATTTGAGCTGGTGCTGTCCAACAGGTTAAAGAATCTGTCAATCAGTGCCTGTACCGACTGTGAAGGTGGGAGTGAAGGCCAATCCGTCGACGCCGTGTTATAGCCCATACTTGTTGCCTTCGTGGGTTTATGGTGGGTTCAACTAGGTTTCGTCCCCGTATGGCAGAGTATAGTTTTAAAACGGTGGACTGTTTAACCACTAAAAGAATAACTTATAGATATGGGGCGTACCGGAGAGTGTCGGACGATCTTCCCCGGAACTTCTCCGACTTAATTACGTCCCAGGTTAATCGTCTACACTACTAGAGTAGAGTCTCGGACAAACTAATTATATATTCTCACAATGTTTCGGCCGGGTATTCGCTAGCTATAGCCATAATCTACTTATTTATAAAGGCGTTAAATAATAAGTTAGATATCTTAATTTATCCGAGATCCTATTATATTATTATTTATTATAACTACTAGATATATAATACTAGATAATTAAAGATTTTCTATATACTTCTATAAAATACCTTATTAATAAATTAGTTAACTTAATTTCTAGCTAATATACTAACTTTTTATAGATTAAATAACTCGCTAGTCTAGGAGAAATTAAACTAGGCCGGCGGGTAGATATTACGAACTAGGTTACTTAAAAGGTTACTAAGGGAATTAAGGCACCTACCTAGGGAAGGAAGTTAGCCGATAGAGAACGAGGCTATATTACGTAACTAGAGAAGGCTAGATTCCCTGGATCCCTTAGATCTTATAGAATCTTAAGAGATCTAGGGGGAGCTATAAGATCGAGGAGAGCTACTAGTAATATATATATACGCTTACTACCCTCGTTAAGATAGATTATAGTTAACTTCGTTAGTAATTCTATATCTATATTTTAGGATATAGTCCGAGGATTAAATATTCCCTTTATTATCCTAGTTAATACTTTTATAGCTACTCTATTAAGGAATCCTACCTTAGTTAGAACTACTTATAGCTAGGATTATAATACTTTAAGTACTTCTTAATTAATATAAGATATTTAACGTTAGAACCTCTCGAGTTAAGTCTCCGATACTAAGTACTAAACTATTAGGTATTAAGACTAAGCGATACCCTATTAACGCCTAGTTACGTAATTAGGCTTATATAAGCTAGGATTACGTGGTATCTATTTGGCAAGGCTATACTTAAGCCTTACGGAAGATTCTATAAAACGCCATTCCATTCTATAGGATTAGAAATTACTCAACTTAATTTCTAAGCATCCTAGGAGTTAACTCGTATTTACGAATACTCGGTAATTACTCTCGTACTTACGAGATATTATGACGAAGCCTACGCCTATATAAAATAGGCCTATACTCCTTTACTTAGATAGATCTTAAGTCATTCAATAAGATAGAAAGCGACTATATATTCTACTCCTTCTTTCTACGATCTTCGGCTACTTCTACTATAGATCCTAAACCTTATCCCCCGGATATTAGGTAGCCTTAGTAATACTTTAAAGTTTAATATTATTAGGAACGCCGACGATAACGTAGTAATATATAATATACTTAATATAGTCGGAAGAGCCTTAGTATTATAATCCGAGCTATAAGTAGTTCTAACTAAGGTAGGATTCCTTAATAGAGTAGGTACTAGAGTATTAACTAAGATAATAAAGGAAATATATAATTATCGAACTATATCCTAAAACGTAGATATAGAATTACTAACGAAGTTAACTACGAACTATACTATCTAGGTAAAGAAGCGTATATATATAATATTAGCCTAGACTATAGACTTACCTAGACTATCTTTATATTTTATAGTTCTTTATAGTCTATACTTCTAGTTATATAACGTAGCCTCGTTCTCTATCGACTAACTTTTCTATTTTCTTTAGATATAGATAGCTTATCCTTAGCGACTATTCTAGTAACTTAGTTTATAATACTATTCCTTCCTCTTCTTATTCGTTACTCTTAATATATATAAAGTAAGTATTATTCGTTTAAAGCGGTTTATTTCTTCCTTCCTTTTTATAACTAACTATACTTCCTAAAGCCTTTCTCTTTAAGCTTAAGTAACTTCGATATCTTACTACTAAAATTAAACTTTTCGATTTTAGTTTCGAAACTATAGCTTCTTATCCTTAATACGTTAAAGTATATAAGGTATATATTATTCGTAAGAATTACTCTCGTTATTTCGTCTATATATAGAAGAATATTATATATAGTAGTACTTTTTCGAATATTAAGTTTAATTATCTAGAAAATAAGAAGTATAAATTATACGAAAAGAACGAGAAGCTACGCTAGAAACTAGCTAGCCTAGCTCGCCGTATCCTTACCACTTAAACTAAGTAGTCTAAGGTAGAAGTTTATCTCGAAAAAATTACTAAGAAATAAAGTAAAATAGTTAACCGAAAAGCGTAGCTTTTTAGAGAGTTAGCGGACGACGGCCCTAGTAAATTTAACTTTATCGTAATAACTAATAATTTCTTAATAGAAGAATCTTTCTAGTTAGATTATATCGTTAGTAATACTAGATAATAAGTCTCGAATTAAGGTTTATCTTAAGTTTCTAAGTATTTTCTTCTTCTAGATATTCTAACTATTTAACTAGATATCTTACTTAGTTATTTTCTTATCTATATTAAAATATAGTTTCTATATTATAAAATAGTTCTTACGTTTCTATATCGATATATACTAGTCTTAGTCTATCCTTAACTAATACTTTCTCTAGTAGTAATTTATAGAATACTAGGTATATATTTAGTTTTCCTAGTAAATATAGTTTATAAAAGACTAGTTCTAATATTTTCTTAATTCGGTATAGTCTAATTTTTATATAATCTAGTTTTTTACTTAGCCTTTATATTTTTATATTTTTTATATTAATATAAACTATTTCTCTCCTCTAGAAGTCTAGTTCCTTAGACCTTTTTTTATTTACTATTTTCGTAGTTATTTTTAATATTTTATCTAATTTTATTTTTAGTAGAAAATATAACTTATATAAGTCTTCGACTTTTATTCTTACCTTTTCCGCTATAGGTCTATCTTCTAATAGTTCTTTCTTAAAGTCTAAATACTTTTCGTAATTCGTAAAGAATAGTAATATTTCGGTTATTAATATATTATTATTAAAAGCGAATTAAGCTATTAGTAGTAGCTCGACCTAATTATTTTACTAGTAATCTATTACGAGTTAAACTCGTATAAAGCTCTAGAGTACGCCCTAGAGCGACTACTCGTAGTATACCTTTAGGCTATATAACTATATAGCCGAAGCTACGTAACTCCTCCCTATCGATTATCTCCTAGGAAACTATACTAACCTACTATAGGAGAAGATAGAAAGTATTTCCTTTATTCGTATAGTAGATAGATTTTCTCTTTTCTTTTTCCTCCTTAGCTTTAGAATCCTCGTTATATAGTAGTTAGACGAATTACTCTAAATTTCTAGCTAAACCCTTATATTATTCTAAAGCTTACTATTATACGTAGCGAAAGAGTATCGTATACGAAATAGATAATAGTTAGTAACTAACGGAAACCGCTCTAGTGTAGGCGGTAGAGCTATACTAGCTCTTATAGACTTAAAATTAAAAAATAATAGTACTCGAGAATTAACTCGACTAATAGAATAGAATATAAACTCGTACGCCTAAAGTAACGACTTCTACGACGGCGAGCGCTATATAGAAATTCGATTCTATACGACGAAAGGTTAAACTTCCTAAGCTAGCTAAATTTAATAGAAAAAGGTTAGAATTTCGGCTATAGCTTACCTAAGCTCGAGCTAAGTTAACGGTTAATAAGTAAGAAGAAATCGAAGCCGTACGATTTTAGTATTTCTATAGTAGACTAAGGAGCTACGTCCTTACTTAAGTTAGTTCGTAGGTTAATTTCGTATAATTAACCCTCGAAATAAATACGAAAGAACTTATTAGTTAATTAAAGGCGGCGTACGAAGATATCGACGCTATAGAGAAAGTATTACGAAAGCTTTCTTAACTAAAGTAGAACGAAAGGTCCTTTAACGTATTTCTCGTCGAGTTTAATTATACGCTACTCGAGGCCGACGAACTAGACTAGGCCGATTCGATAAAGAAGATATTTATATTAAACTACCTTTCGTACGACTTAAAGAGCGCCCTCGTTATAACGCTAATTCTATTAATCTATAGAAAGTACTATACTTTCCTCTATACGATTAATATAAATCTAGAGGCTCTTCGATAGAAGAAAGCTAGAGAAAAGTCGTCTAGGAGTAATTCGTTCGGTACTATAAATCGTATAAAAGATAAGATAGATTAAACGCTAACTATATAAGCTATAGCGTCCTCGATAGGACTATAGAGAACTTTATAGGTATCGTAAACGATACTTAACTAGAAAAAGGAGCTCGAAGCGTATCTTCGCTACGACTAACGAAGTTACTTTATCGTTAAATATCTTCTCCTTCTCGTTATACGACCTAAGACGAAGAGGAGGGTAGTAGTAGTAGAGACTATAGACGAAGACGAGGAACTATTAAAAGAATAGCTCCTACTAGAAGTCGTCGATAGAAGCGTACGAAGAAGACGAAGAAGAAATAGAAGGCTTTCTAGTCCTCGATAGAGGATTAACCCTTTATAGTTTTATTACTTTTAGATAAGTAATATTATATATTGATTTTAATTAATTCTAGTTATTTATCGTACGATTTAATTAACTTTCGCTTCGCTTCTCGCTATTTTTTCGAGCGTATTTCTATTACTTCTTATTCGATCTTCGAATTCGATTCTTTTATATAATCTAAAATTTCTAAAGTAGTAAAGGTTAAAGTCGATATCGATAGCTATAAGGAAATAGTATTCTTCTATATTATTCTAAACTTAGTATATAAAATTATTTTTAAGTTACTCTAGATAAAGAAGAATAGTATATATCTTAATATCGCGAATAACTTTCTCTTAATAGGCTATTTCGATCTAGAAGTCTATAATATACTATAGAAACTTCGTACGCCCTTAGACTATAGCTAAGTCTTCGTCGTAGTATTCGGTCTACTAGCTTAAAAAAGTAAGAAGCGTACGAAAATCTAAGTATTCTCGACGACGATAGCGAATATTAAAAAAGTACTTAGAGTAAAGACGCCTACTAATCTATATATAAAGCTTCCTTAATAGTACTACTATTTCTTAGACGTCTCTAGTTATATAAAAGTAGAAAAGTTACTTTCTTTACGAGGAAAGGAAATCGACTACGCGATTAACTTCGAACTAAAAGACGGAAAGAAACCTTAAGTTTCGTAGAGTCCGCTATATAATATATCTTAAGATAAACTCTTAGTACTACGATATACGCTTATCGAACTTCTCGATAAGAAATTTATTAAAGTAAGTAACTCGTTAGCGGTAGCTCTAGTTTTCTTCGTACGAAAGCTAGAAGGAAGATTACGATTCTATATTAATTATCGAGGACTAAATAAGTTAATAAAGAAGAATCGATATTTACTATTCTTAATCTACGAGACTCTACGAAATATTAGATAAATAAAGTAGTATACGAAGCTCGATATTATCGCGGCCTTTTATAAAATCCGAATTATAGAAGGAGACGAGTAGATAATAGTATTTCGTATAAGATATAGCCTTTTCGAATAGCTAGTTACTTTTTTTAAACTTACTAATACGCCTAGTATATTCTAGAAATATATTAACTAGGCCTTACGAAATTACCTTAATATTTTCTACTTAGCGTACGTAGATAATATCTTAATCTACTCTTTAGAAATATAACGAGAATATTAAAACTACGTACGAAAAGTCTTAAGTCGACTCCGCGAAGTAGAGCTTTAAGTCGATATCGATAAATACGAGATCGAAGTTAAGTTAGTAAAATACTTAGGATTTATAATCGACGCGAAATAAGGCGTATAAATAGACCTAATAAAGGTTATCGTAATCTAAAAATAGTAAGTATTTAAATCTATTAAGGACGTCTAGAGTTTTATCGATTTCGTAAACTTCTATCGAAAGTTTATTAAGAGTTTCTCGAAAATAATCTTACTAATTATAAAACTCGTACGAAAGAATTCGACTTTCTATTAGAATTCGAAAGTCGATATAGTATTCGTACGACTAAAGAAGATATTTATAATAGCTTCGATTCTCGCTCTATTTAATTATATAAAAGAAATATTCCTAGAAGTTAATACTTCTAAATAGTATATAGGCGGTATCTTATTCTAGGTAGGAAAAGACGGTTTCGTACGACTCTATATATTCTTTTTAAAAAAGAACTTATTCGCGGAATATAACTACGAAATATACGATAAAGAAATACTAACTATTATACGTTACCTTAAAGAATAGAACGCTAAGTTAAAGAGCGTAAATAAGTTCGAGATATAATTAAATTATAAAAATCTAAAATACTTTATAATCGTACGAAAGCTTACGAAGAAGTAAATATAATAGTTTCTTATCCTCTTACGATATAACTTTATAATCTTCTACCTTAAGGAAAAGAATAATATATAGGCTAACGCGCTATCGCGAAGAGAATAAAATATATCGAAAGAAAAGAAGAACGATCGACTATAGTATCGTACGATAAAACTACTAAAGTCGGAATTTTTCGACGCGAAAGGAGCGATTTAAGTAGCTTTCGTACGAGTAGAAGAATCTTCTATCGAAGACTAACTAATAAATAATATAGTTAATACTAATTAGTTTACGGTAGTAGAGTCGAACGAAATATACGAGTAGATTAGAAATTTAATTACTCGAGGAGTACTAAAGTTTCTATCTTTTCTAGTAGTAAAAGTATCTATCGCTAAGTATATAATTAATAGCTAAGGAAATATACGCTTCTATAGAAGACTATAGATTTCGAACTTAGAATCTTTATATATATTTCTAATTTAGGAAATCTACGACTTAGTAATTAGTAGATACTTTAAACGAAAGATAACGAGCTTCTTAATAGTAAGATAATTCTTCTAGCCGAATATACTATAGAATATTCGATAATTCGTACGAAACTACGATATCTACGGACGAATAAAAGCCTAGAGGAAAAGGAAATAAGAATTCCTAAAACTTCTTTTCGTATCGAACTAAATATAGAGCGAAATATCTATCGACTTTATTACGAAGCTCCTAGAAAGTCGGAGCTATATAAATTTAGCGATAATTATAAATCGACTAGGAAAAGGAGTTATTCTTAAATCGATACGTACGATTAAGTCTTAAGATATAGTATTTCTATTTCTATATACGTTCTATAGAACCTACGATTTATCGAGAGCTATTATATCGAATAGAGGAACCTAGTTTATAAGCGCTCTATAGAAACGAGTATATTAGCTACTAGGTATTATACGTCGATTATTTACTATATATTATCTTAAAACGAACGAATCTATAGAATAAATAAATTAGACGATCGAGACGTACGTACGTACGTTCGTAAACGAAGATTAAGATAATTAGGTAGAATTACTACTAATCGCTAAGTTAGTAATTAATAATAGAAATATTTAATCGACTAGCGTAAGCCCTTTCTTCCTATCTTATAAATATAATATCGACTTTATATAACTATAAAATAAACTCCGCGAAGATAAAGGAGGAAATAGTTTAATACGATAAGGTAAAGAAATCGTACGAAAACTCTAGAAGGCGAGAAAATAGGCTTAGACTTCTATAGTCGTTACTTAATAAGAGTAAGAAGAAATTATAAATCGTATAAGATAATAGTCGATAGAGTTCTATATAAGCGATAAGGTCTAGCTCGACTTAAGAAACGTACGTATAACGCGAAAGAATAAGAAGCTCGATTAGAAGAATACGAAGTATATCGTAACTAAAGTTATCGAATTATATAGCTATCGTCTTAATATACTAAAAGAAATTTATAATATATTTTATTCGAATCTATTACGTACGATATCTACGAATCTATTACCTTCGTAAGTTACCGACGATACTTAATCGAATTCTATCGTTATATAGGACGAAGAAGAATACTAAATTAAAAGAATTATTCGCTATAAATTCGTACGAAGAAGTCGAGGATCTTAAAGGTAGTACTTAGTAAAATAGACGGAATATATAGAACTAATCTAGAAACTAGAATTATTACTCTAGAATATCGTAGCTTTAGACGCGTATAAATCGATAATAGAATAGTCGGCTCTCTAATTACTATACGAAAGTAAAGAAAGAGTACGTATAAAGGAACTATAAGAATAATAAAATATTTAATTATACTATATATATTTAGCTTATTTAGTTACTATACGACGAAGCCTAACCGCTATATTAAGGTATAAGCTATAGTTAGGTATAGAAAATATTCCTTATCTACTAGAATTATACTAGTATTAATATTAGTACTATACGAGAATAAGAAAATAAAAGAAATCTTATATATACTTATCGCTAAGGAACGAGCCTTTTTATAACTACCTCGCCGAAGCGAGAAGGAGGAGAAAGAAAGAGGAGAGTCTTACGGGTAGGGAGGGAAGCGTCGTCGTTATCGAACGAATCCGACGATAATACTATAATACTACTATCGTCGTCTTTATCGCGCTTTATATAACGAAAACCTTAGTCCGACTACTTATAGTTACTATATATACTACTAAAGTATTCTAGAATACGACGATACTCTAGAAATAGGTATATTAAGCGTTTATAACGGTTATAAGGACTAAAAAGGATATTTCGGCTCTAAATAAGTAAAGCGTTAATATATAATAGCCGATACGACCGAACCTATACTAGAGTAACTACTCCTTATATAAAAGGTACGTTAGTTCCTAGTATAGCTAAAATCGTTCGTTAAGAGGTATTATAGTAGTATAGTACTAGCGACTATTCGGAGATAAGAAAAATAGAGATTTAAGTTAGCGCGAACTATTATAACTAACGCTAAGCCGTAGTAGCGTTCTATACTATTAATACTATATTATCTTAACTTTTTTACTCTTCTATTAGTACGTATAACTAAACGAAGAAGTCTAGAGCTTAGAGTATAGAAGGTAGATTTAAGAAGAGGAAATAGATTAGTTCGCTTATTTATTTACTATATCGACTATTAGCGTATAAGAATTAGTAACGACTAATAATTATACGTAATAGAAATAGAAATAAGTACTTATAAAACTTTCTCGATAATTAGTATAAGAAAAGAAAAAGTAGAATAAAAGTAAATAGAAATAAAAGTTTTATTTTATACGCTACTCGACGTCCGACTAGTTCCTATTAGAAGTAGCGGCTTTTTAGCGTCGTTCCGAAGAAAGGAGAAGAATAATATTACGAATTAAATTTATATAAAGCTCTAGAGTACGCCCTAGAGTAACTACTTATAGTATACCTTTAGGCTATATAACTATATAGTCGAAGCTACGTAATTCCTTTCTATCGATTATCTCCTAGGAAACTATACTAATCTACTATAGAAGAGGATAGAGAGTATTTTCTTTATTCGTATAGTAGATAGACTTTCTCTTTTCTTTTCCCTCCTTAGCTTTAGAATCCTCGTTATACGATAGTTAGACGAATTACTCTAAATTCCTAGCTAAACCCTTATATAATCTACGTAATACTATAAGTATTACTCTATTATTTAATTTATTCTTTTCGTCTATTCGTCCGTCTATAGATAATATAATATCGATATTTTATATTTTATTCCTAATAGGTCGGTTAATAATTACTAGAACTATAAATTAAATAGTTTATTTCTATTCGTAATAATAATCTCTAGTATTCTATATTACGCGAATACCGTTCTCGTAACTATATACGCTAGTTCTTCTACTATTAATACTTCTTTATATAGTAGTAGATAAATATATTTTATTAGTATATCGTTTATTATAAGTATACTATTACGAACTAGGTTACTAGAAGGGTCGCTAAGGATAAGCTACCTATACCTAAGGGAGATAGGAAAGTTAGTCGATAGAGGACGAGGCTACGTTACATAACTAGGAGTATAGACTATACAGGACTATAGACTATAAAGATAGTCTAGGTAAGTCTATAGTCTAGGCTAGTATTATATATATACGCTTCTTTACCTAGATAGTATAGTTCGTAGTTAACTTCGTTAGTAATTCTATACCTACGTTTTAGAATACGGTCCGATAATTATATATTCCCTTTATTATCTTAGTTAATACTTTTATACCTACTCTATTAAGGAACCCTACCTTAGTTAGAACTACTTATAGCTCGTATTATAATAGTAGGCTTATCGTAGGTAGATCTAATTAGGGATATAAGATCTCGGTTAGTATATTATTATTCCTAAAGTATACTAATATCGTGAAATTCGTAGATACTTAATGAGCGTGGCAATCGTAATAACCTACTAATTATTATATAGAGAGTATATTATATACGACACTAAGCTAGGAAGCTATATTAGACGCCTTAAAATAAGAGCGTAATCTCTTCGTTACTTCCATAGTAACAGCGGTTTATAGAGAGACCGGTTAAGTAAGTATATATAGGAATTCCTATACGGAGTACTATTAGACTTCTCCTAGCTACTCTTAACCGGGAAGCTCATTAGGCCGAGGTGGTCAGCGCATTGGTCCGTGGGAGTTCCGGACCCCGGTTGATTGTGTCGCATCCCGGGGTAGGCTAACCTTAACAAAGCACAATATTCGGATGAAACTAAGCCGATAATCTGGGACTATAGTTAGTTAGACAACTAGTTGCCGAGGCCGGTCTGTTCCATCGACAGAAGACCCTTATAAGACAGCGAACCTCAACGAGAGCTAGAAGCCGAACGCTACACTCATAAGTCACATTAAGTAAAGCCACGCCAAACCATCGCAAAATGGTAGCTGACTTCGACCAACCGGCCGCAAAGGTCATATCTCCCTTAAAGTTAGCCCATGTTGTTTTGCGAACGAACAACTTCGAGCCGATGGTGAAATACTATAAGGACTTCCTGGGAGCACATGTGATATATGAAAACAGCTTCCTGGCCTTCATGAGCTACGACGACGAACATCACCGACTGGCCATTGCCGCGGTGCCCGGCACCAAGCCTAAAGACGTCAAGACATGTGGGTTGGAACACACCGCTTTCACCTTCGACTCGCTCCACGACCTGCTTCTCTCATACCGCCAAAGAAAGTTCAAGGGCATCGAGCCGTTATGGCCGGTCAACCACGGGCCCACGACGTCCATCTACTATCGTGACCCGGACGGTAACATGATCGAGACCCAGGTGGACAACTTTGAAACTGCAGAGGAGGCCACATCGTTTATGAACTCTAAGTACTTTGCTGAAAATCCCATCGGGACCGATTTCGACCCTGAAGACCTTATCAACCGCTTGAATGCTGGCGCCAACGAGAAAGACCTCAAGGTGCGAGTGGAAATCGGGCCTCGCAGCATGCCGGATTTCGACTAAAGGACTGGATCTTTTCTTCAAGCTGCAAAGCAAGCCAAAAGCACTCCAACGTGTTGGGGAGGATGGGATAATGGCTATAGCACACAGCCATGGCAGTCAATGTTTCTAACGTTTGATTTCTTTCAATGGCTTCCACTAATTTGGGATTCCCAGACGGAGTCACAACCGATGGGATTCAAGATAGCGAATATGATCATAATGTATCTCACTTCTTGTCCGTAACCAAATCTCCGTTCCCCCAGTCGCTCTCACGCGGCATGATTCGGTCATCATAGCCTCCTATCCCGACGCTTTTCTCAGTTCTCGAAACCCAGCTTGTTCCGAGTCGTTCCCGATCCAATTCCATCTCGATAACATCACCATCCTGCATGAACGCGGCCTGCCACATGACAGTGCCAAGGCGCCACTGGAACCTGCCACCCACTCATTTACCACCCCTCGCTTGATCCTCACCCCCTCTCTCTTCCCTGTAGCTAGAAAACAATACAAGATGACTCAGTCATAGTCCTGTCACTCATTGAGAGTGGCCTTTCTCCAATCTTCGCTTGCTAAGCTATTACACAGCCACACCGCTAGGGGTTCCCGTCATGATGACAGTGCCCTTGCGCAGGGTCATGCCCCGGCTGAAGCGGCGGATGATGGCCGGGGGATCAAATATCGGATCGTCCGTCTGTTTAATCTGTGTCTACTCTCCTTTGACGATACTGCACAGCTTCAGTTTTGTGTGATCCGTGTTTATGTCGGTCGAATTGATGACCGGACCGATCGACGCGAACTTGTCAAAGGATTTCGCCGAAGGTTTGTTGCTGGATCGTTCGGGCATCTGCCACCATCTCACTAGAACGTCGCTCCCGACCATGTATCCGAGGATGTATTTATTCACGTCTGCCTCGGTCGCGACGTTCTTGCAGTCTTTGCCAATGACGACGCACAACTCGGCCTGCTCGAGAACAGTCAGTTAGCCATGGTCTATGCAACCAGCTGAACGGGATTCTCACCTCGTAGTCCATCCACTGACAATCAGGATGAATCGAACTATCATCGTAGGGTCCGGCAAGACCCTCTCATACATCAGTCAGCTAATATATCGAGTGTGCGCATGGAGCAGCGTACCAGCAGGTTTGCAATACGTCTGGGATATTTGCCGACTTTAATCTTTGAGAGATGTTTATCAGTCCCATAGTTATAGACATAGGAGACCTACAGCTTACATTCCCTTCCTCTGCATGGTTTTTGGTAGTTGAGCCCAATGCAAAGAAAGACTGGTAACGCAGGAAGAGGTGGCAAAACCTGGTCGCAATCTATCAACCAGCTGAAACCACCATTCACGATTCACAGTCTAATACCTCTGCTACCGTTTCGCTCTTGCCGTCCGCGCTGAAACCTGGATCCCACGGGGCTCCGCCAGGATATGCCAGGACTGATGCGCCGATCAAGGTATCTTTAGGGATTTCAGGCACAGCTTTGGCCTCGCCGTAGAAATCTGCCCCTGTGCATTCTTAAAACGGGTTGTGAGGTGGGAAATGAATATCCATTATTTCCAGGGTTAATATTGGCTACATAAGCTGGAGAGTTTCAACCCATTGGCTGCGAACAGAAGCGGATCGTCACCGAACCGATCTGGATAGCCACCCGATCTACGGGCTGCTGTGGAAGCACGGTGGATCTACAAGACTCGCCGCACTGGCAATGTGTTCATCCCTACAACAAGTCAACTACTATCGTAAGAGGGGTTTGACTTAGGATCGGGTGGCGTGCCATTCTTCGAACATCTCTTCGGAGCTACTTTGAGGACGCTCAGATCGTCTCACTAATTCTAACAACATCGTTTCGCTTATGCAGAGAACTCATTCGGGCATTCGGGCATTTGGGCGACTAGGTTTTTACCACGGCACTGCTCTTGATCGCCAGCAATTCCGCTTGGACTTCGCATGGAGAAGAGACTCGATTGTGCAAATTGGCCCTGGTAACGAGGAAGATCGGAAGAATAATCGAGATCGGTATGTCCTTTGAAGGCGTCTCTGCACACTTGAGTCTTTGAAATGAAGGTAAATCCACGTCCATTCGTAGTCATTCGCAGGGCCAGCCTACTCTCGCTGGAATAAGAGGAAATTGTAACCCGATCAATAAGATAAAAGTTTTGCCGGATTCCAAACACGAGATTTTCTAGCAGTAGCATTAAATTAAGTGAGAAGAATAATGTTACACTAGATCAGTCATTCGTGGTTCGTCGAGGTCAGGCCATCCGATCAATGTGGCCCATTCTTCGCCACAATCGATGTCGACATTTGACCCGTTAATCATCAAGACCTGGTTCATTCGACATTAGTATCGTACGTTCTTCGACGGGATCATCCTTCGGACGATCGAGGAACCTGGTCACTCACATCATTGAATTCGATAAGCTCGCATCGATCTTCGTCAACTTCCGGTTGGGCAGGATCTAACGATGTCGTTGGGTTGACAGGGTCCATGCAACATTGTCTAGCCTTGTTCACCCCCAAGCGGGCCAGATTAGCTGTCTGCCAGACATACGGGAATTTCCGATCTAAGATGGCGCATTCTAAATAACTCAAATGACCTGCAACCAGGTATAACAGGCGGATGTCAGAATCGACCGTGGGTGCGTGCGGATGTTGTAGGACGTATACGAAGAGATTAATCAAGGCGCTCAGTGGCGACACATAAACAAGCCTAATTAAAAATGAGATTGCTTATAGAAAGCAGAAATATAAACACAGAGTGAGTAGAATGACCAGCACTCACCATTTTGGAGACAGCGCGTTGATGGCTAGATGAGGAAGGTTGTGAATGAAATTTCTGGTCGCATTTACGTAGACTTCCATACTAGCCGCCTTCAACCGGGCGAACTCGTCGGTTTGATGGGGAGCTATTTGAAAAGCTGCGGTACTCCAGGGGTGTACCAGGATAGAATGAATGGCGACGATGCTACTGTAGTATGAGTAGTGATGGTAAACCACCTGTTCGAAATGCACGGCTGGAGGTAGAATCCGTGACGGACTACGCAGATCATCCTTGATAAAACTGGGGAGCCCATCCCACCAGCCGTTGAGTTGGCGGCTGAGGTCGGTAATCGTGTCATTAAGGTCTTGTAGGCTGGACCTGCGAAGCTTCAATGTCGCGATTCGCTGGTTGATTTGTCCCGAGATCTTTGCGTGTTCATTAGCAGCCCGAATGTTCGCCAGGTTCATCCGACAACTGGGCGGGACTTCGGCGGGCACCTGACAGGTAACATCGTTGTCGTCGATCGCCTACGTAGAGCAGGATGAGTGACAGGTATTCTCTGACCTACATGGTGGACTTACGAGTGGTCGTCCAGCCCTACTCGCATTTAGACGGTCATAGCAATAGATTGACCACCACAAAAAGCTGCGTGTCTGAACGGCAACTTTGCTGAGATTCCACGCTGCCGGAGGCTGCCTATGGAGGCCTTTGGATATTGCTAGCCTCATTGCGCTCGAACAAAGCATGTAGTCGATAGAAGGGCAGCCAATGGCCTCCACGAAAATTGCCTAAGCACATGGAGTCAGTTACGGGTGTTGCGTGTATTGCAGTCTCACCATCATCACGAGGGCCTGAACCGCCATCAAGCTGGTATGGCAATATAACAAGTCTGTGTGGACGGAAAGGGCATTCTCGAAGTACTTCCAGCTTCGCGATGAGGCTAAACTGTACCTGGCAGCCTGGGCCGACGCTCGTGTATCGACTATTCGGCAACCTGCTGCGTATACCACATGCCTGACTGCGTACCATGCGGGGTCAGGCTCAGCATTGGAAGAGCCGGAACCCTTGAAATGTGCACGTAGTAAATTCTCAAACGTGGGCTGATGAAGGATGCCGTAGGTGCTGTCACAATCTTCCTCGAAATAGGCTTTCACATAAGCCCATGCCACCACTTCTTCCGGCTCGGGTTCCCGTGATGAGGGTATGGATTTGGCTAATTTCAGAGACTGGGAGACGTCTGATATCAGGCTTCGGGCGATTTGAGTGAAATCTTCTACGCCAGTCCTTTCCGTCACCCATTCTAACCCAGACTTCGAGCAAATTGAGAGGAAGGACCCGGGTCCTTATGTAGAGTTAGCTTAGGGAGCTTAGGTCACTTTCAGGCAGCCTGGAGGATCACCATGGTATTCAAAGGTCAACTGTTTCCGGGCCCATGATTAGTCGATGTCAGGGTGAGGCAGAACATCTCTCCACATACCTCTTCTTCTGGAGGAGCAGTACTACCACCATCATCCTCGCCGGGGCTACCAAAGGCTGACTGGCCAGAGTGAGGATGACTCGGAACCGTCATTTGCTCGCTCAAATCGGTCTTATCAGGCCTTGTGGGCGTCGGAGGGACCAGGACAGAAGCCGTTGCTGGTTTCACCTGAGCGCCAATTGCCACCGAAGGAGTCCGAATTTCGGGGTGATTCAATTGGGGCTGGGGGACGGTGTCATGTACGTTCGTAGAAGTGTCGCAGTTTATCTTGTTGACCTCGTCGGAGTTTTGAATCTTCTCCATCTGCCAGGTGAAAGATCGAAATTGATCTGGTGAGTTGCCCTGGTTGGCTGCGATGGCATTATCGTTAGGTTTCGCACCTGGACCCGAAGCGTGCGATCGAGGAGTCGAAAGTAGTGCTTCTTCGACCCGAACCAGGCGGTCTTGCAAATTCTTGTACGTGCTGGCGTGGACACGCCGGCGTGAACGGCCCGAATAGATACATCGAATTTTTTGATCCTGGCGAAATCAAGTCAGAAGCTCGAGCGCCTTGAACTCGCCATCACGTGCGGCTTCATGGTATTGAACTCACAATGCAATTTGTACAAGGGTTTCCGCTATTGCCTAGGGTCGTCGAAAACGGATGTTTAGTAGGGCACGTTCTTGCGGTAGGGTCTCCCTTCCACTGGTAGAGGCTTACACTTTATCTTCTTCGTTCTGCAAAAGTCACAAGCAATAGGAGATTTGTGCTCCTGCATCTCGGAGTGAGGGTTTGACGATGGACAGACGTTCGAAGGAGCAATGTGCCGTCATGTGTGTGACTTATGCTGTCTGCTGGACATTCAATCAAGTGTGGCCAATTCGCAAGGGAAATTGTGGGCCCTGGCGTGGATTTAAAGGAAATTGTAGGTGTAGGCTTCGTAGGATGGATTCAACTAGGTTTCGTCTGTCCCTCGGATCCCCGCGGGACTCGGATCCCGAAGTGCGACCCCACTCTCCCCTTCCCTGGCCTTTCAGCCACTGAAGAGCGCCTATAAGCGATCTTTCGGGGGGGCCGGCCCCGAAGGTTTGCTGCTTAGCAAGAGCAATCCATGGTAGTCCATACAACAAAGACATCAAGATCTCGGATCAAGCTCACGGCTTGGGCACTCGTGTTCTCAGGTTGTCTCTAGCTCTCTAGCATTGTAATGTTAGACAAAAGTATCACAATCATGACCAAAATGTCAGCTGTCAGAGTAACGCCCGGGGCTTAGAATGGAGACGCCATGGTACGTACCAGCTTCCCCAGTGCTGTGCAGCGACACGTTCATGAACTTTATAAACCGCCCTCCCTCGGTATCATCTCTGGTGGAGGTTTATGGGTGTCACTTTCAAACCAATAGCAAGGGCGTCATCAAGGCACAGGGTCCATGTATGCCCAGTTGTCTTGGTAATTTGATGGCGTCGAAGCACGAGTGGAGCCGCACGCGAATGGCGTGAGGCCTCTTCTCCAACGACTGTCAATTCGGGCGTGGGCCAGTATAGGTGATATATACCATATCACCTAAACCTAAACGCGAATCGATAGCACAAAATGCGAACAAATTTCGTATGCACTATCGCACAGGGCGGTCCCCTATTAGTATTACCTCATCGCCGAAATATTATCGACTAACGATGGTACTCTCATCGGGAAGTCGAGTTACAATCCCTATTTACGATTCCTACATCTGCAACAACTCCCATAAGTCTCCGAGCCTCGATAATACCTCAGTGGTTACTAATTTATATCGAAACATATTTCTTCTTTGACTGACGTGATTTAGTAATAGCCTTGGCTTCCTTTGTCCGGAGCTTCCTCCGAACAATTTGGGCTGGACCAGCCCCACAGCACTAGTAGGGTTAAGTTATCTGAAGTTTCATCGGAGCAGCGGCAAAGCCTGCTAAAAGGTTTATTGTACCTGGGCCCCTTCATGGCACTTTTATGCTTGGAAGGTGCCCATTTTCTCTAGCTCGAATTGCCCCTTCTGGGTGTTGTTTGCCACCGTAGCCGTAAATGCAAAAGCCCCAGAACCAGTCTCAGATTCGTCCATGGTAAGTTCGACAGCCCCCGATCTCTCAGTGTCCGAATCAACGTTTCTCCGTCCTGAAATGGTGGCGAAGACACCCGCCGCTTCGGCTGGATCCTGCACTCCATCCGATCTCCATGCCACATGTCCATCTGGGCGTACGAGCACGAGGCGCCGCTCGTAGATGCTGTGGGCATGTGTCTCTTCTTTGAGCACCAAATGCTTTATAGGCATCCAGTTTTGGCACGCTGCATCGAGGAGAAGATGTGCTCCGCTTGCAGAGGTGTCGAGGAATTCCACCAGTGTGTAATTCGGCCCGAAATGGTCGAAGATAGGAGAACCATCCCTCAAAAAAACGTGAGGAGCACGATTTCCGGGAAAGGTGGTGGCTGTGTATTCGGATGGCAGCCATACCGGTTCTTTAGTGCCATCGCCTATGATTATGTTTGATTTGTATCGGTATCCCATTTCAATTCCAGAGTCAGTATTCTCGCCATCATGTTCCTGGTAGTATGCGTGCACGGTTTGCCGGAGCTTGTGTCCTTCTTCCGTCTCCGCGTCTAAGAGCTTGGCTTTGCCGGCGACCAATTTGGCGACCTCCATGTGTACTCTCATGTGTACTCCAGACCGCTCGATACAAGTCATGGCTGTGGTTCGGCGTTCCTGTTCATATGTACGCAGGATGGATGGCTGAGCGTGCCCGTTGACCACGGCAGCCATTTTCCATCCGAGTTCAAAGGCGTCGGCAATGCCCATATTCATGCCTGAATAGAGATGTCAGTGATCATCACCAATCTACCTGTGGTCAAGTTCTTACCATAGCCTCCAGTAGGAATGTTCTGATGTGCCGCATCCCCCGCAAGGTATACGTGACCATCATACCCGGAATAAGTGCGAGCGATGGCGATATTCGGTCGATATGTCGACCGGACGAGGATCTCATCGATCTTGATCTCATATTTACCATAGATACCGCCTAGAGCTCGATAGACGGCCTCCTCGGATCCAATACTCTCGGAATCTTGATCCATGGGCAACAGAAGATGGGTTGTCCATACGTCTTTCTCGTTCTGGGCTATGCAAGTCGAGACGAGGCCCGCGTCTCCAACGAAGAAAACATGCCAAAAACGCCCTTGGGCGTGGAGGCGAGTAAGATCCCGAGATGTAAAATGGATGAGGAGGACGTACACAGGCCTTCAAGCTTTAGATCAGGGCACCAGCCGCAACCACGAAGAGAAACTTACATAGGCCCACCGTCCAAGGGTATCTCTAAGCTGCGGCGGACCTGACTAGAGCCCCCGTCACACCCCACCAGGTACTGTGCCATCAATTGGCGTCGACCTCCAGAAGCGACATCCATTGTGCGAAGAAGTACACCATCCTGGATATCATCAACGCCCTCAACTTTGCACCCGAAACGGAGGTCAATGAGGGGATTTTTGTCGCAGAGCGATTTGAGCCACTTTTCGAATACTGCTTGGGAAAGTCTTTGCCACGGCTCCAAAGGCATCGTGCCATCGTTATTCGATGCTATACGTACTCGATATTCGTCAACACCAGGGTGGTACCACTGTGTGACCGGCTTTGAGGCCGACAGCCCGGTCGATATGAGCACTGGTTGGGGGAGGTGAGAAGGAACACCTGCTAACATTAGCAGACTGTATTCGGTATTGATACTTGGCCTCTACCTTTTTTGCGTAACTCGTCAGCTAGACCAATCTTGCGAAAAAGTTCCATAGATCGGATATTAGTTAAGTCCATTTTCGGCCACCTAGAATTCCAAATTAATACTGTTCTCGATTTGTAGCCGATAGTTTATACTAACTTTGTGGTAGTGTTGTTTCTTTCGAGAACTACGCTCTTAATTCCATAAAAGGCGAGGACGCTGGCAAGTGTGAGGCCAACGGGACCGCCTCCTACGATCAGGATAGTCCCGCGAGGAAGGACTTCGACCGCTGGGCATGTTTTCGACATTTCACTCAGAGCAGTAATGGGATGTCTGTTTATGATGACAGTCTATCACTCCTGCACGAATATGAGATAAACAAGAGCTTTAAATTGGCCTCTTATAGATTTAAAGGGAGGATAGCGTCGGGCACTCACTCCTTCATTTGTGGCGGAAATTTTACCATACGTGTTAACTAGACCCACGTCCACATTAGGAACCCGGGACAAACGAGGGGTTCGCAGCGCAGCGAATGGGTAGGAGCAGGGCTGTTCTTTCCGGACGGATTCAATCGATGCATGATAGGCAGCGTACCAGCCGGTGACCTACGCCCAGTCTTGTAGTTTGTTCACGTGCTAGTGCCGGGTCAGCTCCACTACACTTCAAGCCTTCCATGGTTTAGCCATGGTTTCGAGGAAAATGCGAGTTGATCGCTTTAGACCTTAGGTCCTAAGACTGAACTCATAGTCGTAGTATGCATAATCCTTAGATCAATAGTCATTGATGTTCACTTCTTTTTATTGGAAGATAGGCTACTTAATGGTTATACGGCCCGTGAGATCCGTGTGGGTGTAAGACGGCCGAAGATGTTCGAATTGCCCTTCACTTTACGCCGTGAATCAGTAAACGATCCTCCATGCGAAGATGTGTCTTCTCTTCTGGCTCGCCGAGCACCTTTCTCAATAGTAGCTGGCTCCAGAGTTCCCATTATGGTAGTAACCTCTAAGCCTTGCAGATCCTCTCATTAATTAAAGGATTATAATGCTGGAGACTTGCGCTGGACTGTCTTAATCTAATGCGGTCCACACTGAGCACAATTAAGTTTATTCGAGATCACAATGCTAGCGGAGAAGGGAGATACTGCCGAGCATGTGCTTGCATGGCATTGGTTGATTCCGCCCAAACTTACAAGTTATCTGCAAAAAGGGCATACTGGTTCTGCAGCGTTGACACAACATCGGGTTCCTCATCCACCAAGACCTATAGGGCCGGAGTCAGCGTAAGAACTAAACCAAACCGAGACGTCCTCAGAGGTCTATTCTTCTAGTGGGAAGCATACATACCGTGCTAGAAGCCGTCTAAAACCCTACCAACTTCTGCTCCGTCGCTGACCATGCTTTCTCAGGCATGACAGCTTTCATCACAGGCTTGACAAGGTCGTTCCATAGTCGCACATGTTTTGCGCCGAGCAAGGTCACAATCCTGGTCGACTAAAAATAGAAAGTACTATGTGTGTGCAATATGGTTTCTTTAACAATCTCTTGGATTCTGGCATCCGTAAAGGTGGGGTTTCGCCTCCAGCTCATCCTAAGTCCTTCTGCGCTTCACAGTAATGAGATATGCTTCGGAGTCCATAATTAGGTTCATGTGTTAAAGTTTCAGTATTGTCGAGAGATCTTTGGAATTAGTTCAGCGGTGCTCCTAAAAATCCAAGCCTACTCACCTCGATCTCCCACTTAAGGACAGGCGACATACAAACCAATTTGTGAAGAACAAGTCGTTGTGCACTTCTGTCCGATTGGTCCGGCCTTTGATGGCCGAGCCGAAGGGGTTAGACTCCCTAGTGCTCGAGCCAAAGCTAAAGTACAGCTTAACATCCATCAGCGACTCGAACTCATCTCAATTGTTAAAATAGAGTGCGACTTAGCGGGCTCTAAACTCAGTGTCATCATTGAAGGGGTACGGAGTGCGGTGTTTAGCCTTTACCGAGCAGCGACCGGAGGCCATAAGCTACTTATAACTTAATAGGTACCCAGTAGGTATTAGAATTCGTAGACTACCTAAATACTTTTTTCGCTAAATACTCTACCCATATTATTTAAGAAATTTAAGCGAATTCGAGGCGAATTACGATATTTATAATAAGGAACTACTCGCGATAGTAGAATACCTAAAAATATAGAGAGTATACCTAGAAGGAGCTAAATATCTAGTATAAATATACTCGAACTATAAGAATCTAACCTATTAAACGATAACTAAAGAACTTAATAGAAGATAGATTAAATAGGCTAAAACTCTAGCCTCTTACGATTTTAAAATTATATATATTCGAGAAATAGAGAATATTATAGTTAACGCCCTTAGTAGGAGAATAAACTATATAGAAGGACTAGAATCGAAGCTAGTAGCGTTCCTAGAGAAAGAAGAAAATTATCTAACGTATAGAAAAACGAAAATAAGAATACTTATAATATTAGAAATAGAATTAATAATAGAATAAAAATAAAAAATTATATAAGTAAAGTACGATAATAAAAGCGTAGTATAAGGGTTTAGCTAGGAATTTAGAGTAATTCGTCTAACTACTATATAACGAGGATTCTAAAGCTAAGTATTATAATCCGAGCTATAAGTAGTTCTAACTAAGGTAGGGTTTCTTAATAGAGTAGGTACTAGAGTATTAACTAAGATAATAAAGGAAATATATAATCGTCGGACTATATTCTAAAATATAGGTATAGAATTACTAACGAAGTTAACTATAAACTATACTATCTAGGTAAAGGAGCGTATATATATAATATTTAAAGTACTACTTTAGTATATTACTATATTAGAAGTAATATAGTAATATAGTAATATATTTCCTAGTTATATAATATAGCCTCGTTCTCTATCGGCTAACCTTCCTTAACTCTTCCTTAAAACGTAGGGCGCCTATCTCGGCGACCTTATTTATAACCTAGTTCGTAATACTAAGGAGAGAAAAGAAAAGAGAAAATCTATCTACTATACGAATAAAGGAAATACTCTCTACCCTCTCCTATAGTAGATTAGTATAGTTTTCTAGGAGATAATCGATAGAGAAGAGTTATATAGCTTCGGCTATATAGTTATATAGGCTAAAGGTATACTATAAGTAATTACTCTAGGGCGTACTCTAGAGCTTTATACGAATTTAATTCGTAATATTATCTTTCTCCTTTCTTCGTATAACGCTAAGAAGTCGCTATTCTTAATAGGAACTAGTCGGGCGCCGAGTAGCGTATAAAGTAAAATTCTTATCTCTACTTATTTTTATTCTACTTTTTCTTCTCTTATACTAATTATCGAGAAAGTTTTATAAGTACTTATTTCTACTCCTATTACGTATAATTATTAGTCGTTACTAACTCTCGTACGCTAATAGTCGATATAGTAAATAAGTAAGCGAATTAATTTATTTCCTTCTCTTAAATTCGCCCTCTATACTCTAAGTTCTAGACCTTTCTATTTAGTTATATATACTAATTAGAGAATAGAAAAGTTAAGATAATATAGTATTAGTAGTATAAGACGCCGCTACGACTTAGCGTTAGTTAGAATAGCTCGCGCTAACTTAAATTTCTATTTTTCTTACCTTCGAGTAGTCGCTAGTACTATACTACTATAATACTTCTTAATAAACGGTCTTAGCTATACTAGAAACTAACGTACCTTTCGTACGAGGAGTAGTTACTCTAGTATAGGTTCGGTTATATCGGCTATTATATATTAACGCCTTACTTATTTAGAGTCGAAGTATTCTTTTCGGTTCTTATAATCGTTATAAGCGCTTAATACGCCTATTTCTAGGGTATTATCGTATTCTAGAATACTTCGATAGTATATACGATAACTATAAGTAGTCGGACCGCGGTTCTCGTTATACGAAGCGTAATAAAGACGACGATAGTAGTATTATAGTATTATCGTCGAATTCGTCCGATAACGACGACGCTCTCCTCTCTATTCGTAAGACTCTCCTTTCCTCTCCTCCTCCTTTTCGCTTCGGCGAGGTAGTTATATTATAATCCGAGCTATAAGTAGTTCTAACTAAGGTAGAGTTCCTTAATAGAGTAGGTACTAGAGTATTAACTAAGATAATAAAGGGAATATTTATTCGTCGGACTATATCCTAAAATATAGGTATAGGATTACTAACGAAGTTAACTACGAACTATACTATCTAAGTAAGGGAGCGTATATATATAATACTAATAGCTCTTCTAGATCTTATAGCCCCCCTCGATCTCTTAAGATCCTATAAGATCTAAGGATTCTAGGGAATCTAGCCTTACCTAGTTACGTAATATAGCCTCGTTCTCCATCGGCTAACTTCCTTCCCTAGGTAACCTTTTAAGTAACCTAGTTCGTAATAAGTTATAAAAATACTCGCTCCTTAGCGATAGGTATATACGATATTTCTTTTATTTTCTTATTCTCGTATAGTACTAGTATTAGTATTAGTATAATCCTAGTAGATACGAAATATTCTCTATATCTAACTATAGCTTATACCTTAACGTAGCGGTTAGGCTTTACCGTACGATAACTAAATAAGCTAAATATATATAGTATAATAAAATATTTTATTACTCCTATAGTCCCTCCGTACGTACTCTTTCTTTACTCTCGTATAGTAATTAGAGAGCCGACTATTCCGCTATCGATTCGTATATATCTAAAGCTACGGTATCCTAGAGCGATAATTCTAGTTCCTAGGTTAGTTCTATATATTCCGTCTATTTTACTAAGTACTACCTCTAAGACCCTCGGCCTCTCCGTACGAATTTATAGCGAATAATCCTTTTAATCTAGTATTCTTCTTCGTTCTATATAACGATAGAATTTGGTTAAGTATCGTTGGTAACTTACGAAGGTAATAGATTTATAGATATCGTATATAATAGATTCCTTTTAGTATATTAAGACGATAACTATATAATTCGATAACTTTAGTTATAGTATACTTTATATTCTTTTAATTAAGCTTCTTACTCTTCCGCGTTATATATATATTTCTTAAATTAAGCTAAACTTTATCGCCTATACGAAACTCTATTAACTATTATCTTATACGATTTATAATTTCTTCTTATTCTTATTAAGTAACGACTATAGAAGTCTAAGTCTATTCTCTTACCTTCTAGAGTTTTCGTACGATTTCTTCGCTCTATTATATTAGACTATTTACTTCTTTATCTTCGCGGAGCTTATCTTATAGTTATACGAAGTCGATATTATATTCGTAAGATAGGAAGAAAGGACTTACGCTAGTTAATTAAGTATTTCTATTATTAATTACTAACTTAGCGATTAGTAGTAATTCTATTTAATTATCTTAGGGTTCGTTTTCGAATATATATACGTACGTCTCGATTATCTAATTTATTCGTTTCGTAGATCTATTCGTTTTAGGGTAATATATAGTAGATACTCGGCGTATAATACCTAGTAGCTAATATATTCGTTTCTATAGAACGCTTATAAACTAGGTTCCTCTATTCGATACTATAGCTCTCGGTAAATCGTAGATTCTATAGAATATACGTAGAAATAGAAATACTATATCTTAAGACTTAATCGTATATATCGATTTAAGAATAACTTCTTTTTCTAGTTAGTTCGTAATTACCGCTTATTAAGACTAAGCGATACCCTATTAACGCCTAGTTATATAATTAGGCTTATATAAGCTAG
>NW_013550559.1:2863-14191 GCF_000709125.1 Exophiala aquamarina CBS 119918 | reverse complement strand
AGGCCTATACTCCTTTACTTAGATAGATCTTAAGTTATTTAATAAGATAGAAAGTAACTATATATTCTACTCCTTCTTTCTACGGTCTTCGGCTACTTCTACTATAGATCCTAAACCTTATCCCCCGGATATTTCTATTTTATTTAGAATATCGTTTTCTATTCTTTTCTAGTAGCTATTTTAATTAGATAATAAGCGTTTTTAATATTTAGTATAATAAACTATATAGCTCTTAGAAGGCGATTCTATAGCTTATTCTATTAAAGAATAGAATAATAGTTCTTAATAGTTTTATTATTAAGTAGTCTATAGTCTATATATAGTTATAATAATCTATTCTTCTTTATTATAAAGAATATACTATAGAATATAAATCTATATTTTTCTACCTTTAGTTAACTTATTTTAATTAAGTCCTTTATTTCTAGTTTCTCGATATAATTTTTTAGAAAGTCTTCTTTTTTCTTTAAGAGTAACTTTAACTATTCCTTATAGTAAGTACTTTTCCTTCTTTTATAGATATTTAATAATTCTAAGGTTAATATTCCGAAAGCGCTACTTTACGTTTCTTTTCTATAAATAGTTCTTTATATTTTATATATTCCGAAAGTAGTTCTTTAATATTAGTCTAGACTAATATTCTACTTTTCGATTATACTTATATCGCTTTTACGAAGGAAATCTTTAAAGATAATTAGTCTTCTATTTTTATTTTATAACTATAATTTAAAAATTCGAGTTTTCTTATTTTCTAGTTTATTTAGGAATTATATTTTTCTAGCTACTTTATTTTTAATATAGCGTTATATTTTATTACTATTATATATAGGTTTATTTTTTTCTAATAGATTTCTCCTAATAGTTTAACTTATTATAGTTCTTCTCTTATCTATTTATTCTTAAACTCTATTAGCGACTCGTCTACTATTATAAGTCGGTATAGTTCTATCTTTATCTTTATATAGTCTTTTAACTTTTACGCTACGTAGTATAAAATATAATTTCCGTTCACTCTAGAGTCTATTATAAGTCGTATAAGAAGATTCTATAGAATAATCGTAAGGACTATATATTCTACTTTACCTTCGTTTAACTTATTTAGAGTCTAAGACTATTACTTTAGGTAATCTAGCCTTAATAGGTTATCTCCTTATCGTTTTTTAAATATATATATAGTCTTACTTCTACTATATAAGTACCTTCGTTATACTTATTTATCGATCGATATATTATCTTATTAATCGAAATTCGAAGTTAATTAGGACTTATATTCTATAGATATATTTATTAACTAATATACTTATTATCGATATATTCTACGATAGAAGTTAGGAGGAGCTCGAACTCGCGCCGAAAGAGATCGAATAATAAGTATATAGTACTACTACTACGAAATAAACTATATAAGTATAATAAGTACCGAAGGCGACTCGTATACTACTACGGCGCGAGAAGTACCTAGCCTAGACGCGTCTTAGTACGCGCTAAACGGAAAGACGCGTTAAAACGCGAGAAAGGAAGATCTAGAACTATAGGAAGAAGAATAAATAAGCTTACGATAGCTAGGTAAAGATATAATAGTAATTAAGAGAGGTCTCGAAGACGAGGAAGTAGAGTCGTAGTAGATAACTACTCTAGGAGAGCTCGCCGCTCGCGTAACGTACGCGATACATAATAACGACGTATTATAGAGAGAAATCGAGAGTAGACTTAAGGTAATCGAGAAGATACTTAAGAAAGTACTACTAATACCGACGGCCCCTAGACCGAAGGCCTTATAGGCGATAATAGTAGCGATAAATACGCGATAAGGCTACGTAATAACTACGAGTAGAGCGGAAAGATTTACGATTCGGATATTAATACTCGATATAAAAGATAGAAATAAAGAAAATATTCTTTAGAGCGTTAAGAAGACGATTCTAGAAGTAGCTATAATACGCGTACTATATAGCGGCGATATAGATATAACTATTCTAGACGAAGTAACGAAGGAGAAGGCCTAAGCGATTCTACTAACGCTAGACCTTAAAGTCTATAAATAGAACTATATAGTCGAAGTCCTAGGAGTATCGCTACGTACGAAGATCGTACTCGGAAAGTAGGGAAATAATACGCGGCTTACGGCGATAATCTATAACGTATTAAAGACCCTATTACTAAGGCTAAGAATTACTAAGGTCGAGTAGTTCTATAGCTAAGCGTAACTAAGACGTCTACGAGAAGTAAGTAAATAGCGCGAATCTCTCCTAGTAGGCTTCTAAATAGAGTAGATACGAAAGAGCGCTATCTAAGAAGGCCTTATTATTAGTGTATAGTTATACGAAGTAAGGTAATTCGAAAAGGTCTTATAGGAAATATAATACTATAACTACTAGGGCTAGGGCTATACTTAAAGAGTATATAAGAAGTATATAAAGTATACGAAATACGTAGGATCGTACTCTATAAAGAAGTACTTAAGAAAGAATACGAAGGCGTCGTCGTATATTAACTACGATAAATATTATCGAGCGTAGTAGCGCTAGAAATATCTAGTATTTTAGGTCTACTATAATACGATATAATAACGACGAGTCGTAGCTATAACGTATACTTAGAATATTCGAGCTATACTCCGAACCTAAATACTCTCCCTAGAGGACTAGGTTAAGGTTATAGATAAATATTAGAGGAAGAACTTATAGAGAAGCTATTAGCGCCGAATCGAAAGACTAATAGGTATTAAATAGATAGCGTAAGTTCTAATCTAGAGTCGTATAGAGTTCGTATATACTTTATAGGTAAGTAGCTAGGTAGTAAATATAAACTTCTTCGATAAGTAAGTTATATATCGTTTAATATAACTATAGTAATATAAATAGTAATATAATTCGAGCGCTATTCGATAGCTTCGAGTACTCCTCGATTCTAGTAGTCTAGGAGCCGGAATTTAATAGATATATAGGATTAACGTATTATTCGAAGCGCTATCGATTCGCGTACGAAGCGTACGAAAATACTAGAGTCTACTTTATAGTAAAATAAGATATATCGCTTAAGAGGTAGAGGAGGGTTTAGTATAAATCTAACGTCGCGAGCCTTATACTATAAATATAAGGCTAGTTAATTACGATAGTTAACGTTTATAACTTAAGAGATATAGTACCTATAACTAGAGAATAGTCGAGGATTAGGTAAGCCCTACGCGAGGCGTAAGAAGATACTATTCTACTAGGAGACTTTAACGCTTACTACCTAGCCTAGGAAGGCCTAGGAATCGTATACGAATAATAGAACGAGTATCTACTTAACGAAACGCGACGTAAAGGGCTAGTCCTCCTTATATAATAGGGAAAAATAATCTAGAAAAGAAGTAGCTAAAGCTTAATAATTAACCTAGTATTCGCCTCGTATAGAATAAGTACTCGTATCGAATACTACGATATAGTCGACTAATAGGCGCTAATATAGAACTATATATCGATAAAGATAGTTATCGATACTAACCTCGTAAGATCTATATAACTACTTTACGTACGATACGCGCTTAAGAAGCTTAACTCCTAGGCTCTATAGGAGGCTATCTAAATAGAAGGCGAGCTAAAACCCTCGAGGAGATATAATAAATAATTAAGGCCCTTCTATCGAGATACTACTCTAAGGCGAGACCCTCCTTAAGAGCGCGCCTAGACTAGTCGCTACGAGTAGCGAAGCTCTTAATAAGCGCGAGGCGCGCGAGACGTATATATAATATAACTAGAGACGAAATAGACTTCTAGTAATTTTACTACCTCTCGAACTAGCTAAAATAGAAGCTCGGTAAGAACGCGCGGAATAACTAGAGGCGTAAGGTCTAGGAAATTACGAACGACTTCTAAGGCCTATAGAGGCTCTCTAAGTAGAATAGAAGCGTCGTAGATAAGGCGTATATAGACTTCTATATACTTATATTATATAGATAGGAAGAAAATAAAGTAATAGTCGATAATAACGAACGTATATAAATTCTAGCGGAAAAGTTCTTTCTATAAGGGCTATATATAGCGGTAATAGACGATATATACTCTACTCGCGTAGTTAATATATTTCTAGAAGTAATAGAGAACGAAGTTAACGCGGTAATCTAGGGTCTTCTAAAGGGTAAGGCCCTAGGTGTTACGGACTAGGTTATAGATGAGGTCGCCGGGATAGGCGCCCCGCGTTCTAGGGGACAGTTTAAGGAAGGTCGGCCGATAGAGAACGAGGCTACATTACGTGACTAGGGGGTGCATTAATGCATTAGTGCATTAGAGCAATACAGTAAAGCACTAAAGTAGTACTTTAAACATTATATATACGCGCTCCTTTACCTAGATAGTATAGTTCGTAGTTAACTTCGTTAGTAATCCTATACCTATATTTTAGGATATAGTACGACGAATAAGTATTCCCTTTATTATCTTGGTTAAACACTCTAGTACCTACTCTATTAAGGAACCCTACCTTGGTTAGAACTACTTATAGCTCGGATCATAACACTAGGGCTTAGCGATATCCTAAACGAAGTTCTTAAAGAAATTAGCTCGATAATTAAAAAAAACCTAGCGTATATAATAAGTATAGTATTCGTATACGACTTACTATCGTTAAGCTTTAAGGAAACTACTATTATTATTCTTTATAAGGAGGAAAAAAAGGACTATAGTCTACTAAGTAGCTATAGGCCTATTACTCTTAAAAATACTCTCGCTAAGGTAGTAGAAAAGGTACTTACGAATTATCTAGCGGACGTAGCCGAGGAATATAGGCTCCTACTATAGAACTAGATAGGAGCGAAACGAAATAGGTCGATAATAAGTACGATTAGCTTATTAATAGTATATATTAAGACTATATAGAAGGCGTAATCTAACGCTATTATATCGATACTTAGCCTAAATATCGTAGGAGTATTCGATAATATACTCTACGAGAAGCTACTAGAAATACTATATATAAAGGAACTTTCGAACTAGCTAGTTAATATTATAGTAGACTTTCTCTAGAGGAAGCGTACGCGAATCGCGTACGCGAAGTATATAAGTAACTAGATCTAAATAAATATAGGTATTCTATAAGGCTCTTCTTTATTATCGCTCCTCTTTTTATTCTATATCTTAGGACTACTAGAAACGCTATAGATATAGGATAATAATACTCTAGGATTCGGCTTCGTCGACGATATAAATATTATTATCTAGGGCGTAAGCGAGGAGAATAACTATTATAAACTAAGCGTCGCTTATACGTAGTATAAAAAATAGATAGACTATTACGAAGTAAGATTTACTTCGAATAAATACTAGCTTATTTACTTTACGCGTAAATAAAGAGCGCGCGACGCGTATATATATAGTATTTATATTAGAAATTACGAAATCTAGCTAGAAGTAAAAGCTATTCGAATTCTCGAAGTCTAGCTAGACCTAAAGCTTTTATAGAAGGAATATATTATATAAGTAGCTCGTAAGGGCCTCGTAGCTTCGGAAGCGCTATCTAGGATTATAACGACGACCTAGGGCTCCTTAGTAAGGAATATAAAGCTACTCTATATAGCGATAGTAAGACTAATACTTCTATATAGGTCGTAAGAGTAGAATACGCGAATTATAATAAAAGTATTATTAAAGTCTAGGCTTAAACTCCTTAAGAAAGTCTAGAATAGATACTTTCGCTAAATTATAGGGGGCTATAAGAGGACGCTAATCGTCGTTCTAGAGAAGGAAGCCTATACTTTCCTACTCGAGATTTATATCTAAAAGTATATAGTAAGAGGACTTCTATATACTAGGTATAACTAGATTATAATACGTACGCGAGACGTAGTCGGAACGATCTAGAAGTAGCTATAAAGCGAAACGACGACGAGGCTAGCTACGACGAAGGTAGTACTAGAGGCTAAGATCGACTATAATATTCGCGAGGCTAGGACGACTAGAGAACGCGTCCGCGGCTAATAAGCGAAATATAATCGAGTAGGACGCGACTAGATCTAGATAGACGAGGCTATACTAGGCTAAATAGCTAGAAATAGCTAGAAATAGAAATAGTAAGATCTAGTAAAATAAACTAGAGAATTCCGCTAGCCCGCGACCTAGAGTATACTCTAGGAGTAGAATAGGCGTAAGCTATACGTAGACTTAACGAAAGTAGAAGCGATAGCCTTTATACTTATATAGACGAAAGTTATTAGCTTTAGTACCTAGCTAGCGTCGATATATATTCTCGGAGTAGTAGCGCGCTACGACTACGACTAGCGTACGTAGATAATATAGTATATTCTTTTATATTATCTACGATATAATAGAGTATAACTTCTACTATAATATAGTATAGAGAAACTCGACGAAATCTTCTCGAGGCTCGTATACGCGATATACGCGATACGCTAGTTTATTACGAGCGAAGTCCTCGAGTAATTTCGAGTAGTAAAGGAGGTAAAAGAAGAGGATATAGAGATATTCGTACCCTTTAAGGATTACGAGTAGTAGTAGAAAGAAGAAGGAAGGAAAAGAAAGAGTAAGACCTCTCTAGATTATAGATAAAAAGTTATACGGTTAATAACGGCGATAAGGAGGCGGAAAGCGTATAAAACGTATACTTCTAGCGATACGAGTCCTAGGTTTTACTCTACGAAAGAAAGAGTCTTTTCCTATATAAGATAAATCGTCTATATAGTTTCGTAAGGAGATCTAAAATAGACGTTAATAGATAATATTATTATTATATTCTATAGATATTAGTATAGTTTAAAATACTATTAGTAGCTTCTTTCCGCGTAACTAAAGTAGCCGAATAGGTACGTCGAGTTTACTTATCTATCGATATAAAGTATATCTTCTTTTTTATCTTCCTATATTATATATAAGTTTCGTATTATCGAAGCTTCTATTCTCTAGATCTTCTTTACGTCTTTCTAGTCGAGGTTAACTATAATCTATTCGTAAGTTAGCCCTTATATATATACGTATACTATCGATACTTAGTTATATTCGTAATTCTAGTAGAATAATATATTAATTTCGTTCTATTACTCTTATAGTTTTATTCTAGAATCGTAATAAATATAGAAGTATCTTTCGATCTCGCTAGTATATTCTATATATTCGCTATATTTCTAGTATTTTATTATAATCTTAATTTAATTCCTTATAACCTTAACTATATAATATTTTTCTTCTTCTTCTAATAATACTTCGGAATCTTCGTCTAATTCTTTAGTATTTACTTCTTTCTATTCTTCTTCTCTATTATCTAGGAATACTAGTCGTACTTATATTCCTTCGATTATTTACGCTAGTAGATTATATCGTACTACTTTACGTCCTACTATATCGTATAAATAGTAAGAGGCTACTTATTAGGAACGAATAAGCGTCGCTAAGCGAACGCCGAGATTCTAGTATATAAGAGCTACTTATCGTATACGGGTCTTAGGGGAACCTTATACTTTAAGCTTACTACGATAGATACGTTAAGGTATTACTTATAATTAAGAGATAGATCTAATATTAAGACTATTTATACTACTCTACTAGTAGTCCTACCTATTAGTACGAGTAGTACCTAATATTCTTAAAGTATAAAAACTAAATCGGTCGGGTACTACTAGTAGTAGGCGAGTCGGCTATACGATCTATAAGAATCGTAAGTAGCCGAGCTACGTCTAAATAACGAGGGAAAGCCTTATTAAACGCGAGGTCGAATACGATTTATTCGAATTCTATTCCTAAAGAGGAAGATATAGATTAAGAGGGCGAGGCGATAGGAGCCTCCCTTAACGAACGAGAATATATACTAGTATCTTTCGTACGAAACGCTAGCGACGCGGAGGAAGTCCGTAGAGAGATTAAAAGACTTAAGTTAGTCGTTACTATAAAAAGATTATAAGAAGAGCTAGTAAATCTACGTATAGAAGTCGTAGGCGGAACGCTTACGATCTACGTAGATATTAAGGATACGCTTCTCCCTAGTAGGAAACGCGCTACTACTTCGTAAGAGACTCTAGAAAACCTAAAACTATTAAAGCTAGCTTTACTTCCTATATTCGATAGAAAATCTATTAAAGCTCTTTAAAAGTACGATAATATATAGAGAGTAAACTTCTAAACGATACCGCGGATCGCGAACGATATATATATAATACGTATAGTAATAGTAGCTACGTACCTTATAGGTATAGTAATATAAGCTTAGATAAGAGAAGCTAAAGAGTATAACCGATAGAAGGAATATATTACGTTCCTTCGGTTAATAATCTCGAATTCTACGACTCGTAAGAGTAAAGTATTCTTATCGCTAGCGACTAAGAAATAAAGAAATAATTAATTAGTACGCGACTTACTCGCTAAGATCGAATAACTCGAGGAGGACGTTCCTCCTATATTAGAAAGGAAAAGATAAGTATAGATTCTCCTTAATATATTCTCGCCTACGCTTCGCGTAGAAGTTATACGCGAAAATAAAGAGATTATATTAAGGAAGTAAGTATTCGCCTTAGCGTAAAGATATAAAGAAATCTTTAAGGTAAAGGTAAGAGCGAAGAGTAAAAAGGATATTTAATCTACTTCTAGTAAAAAGTTAATTAACGATTTATAGTCGAGTCGTAGACGAGTCGTATTCTAGACGCCTATAGAATAATCTACTTCGAAGAAGTCCTCGAAATCCTTTTCGGAAATTTACTTTAACTATAGAAAAAGAGGCTATAGAAGCGAAGACTACTACTCTAAAAAGAAATTTCTTTCGTCTAAGAGTAAAGAGAAAGAGTAGATAAAAAATTAAGTCTTAATTTATTAAGCGCCTTAGTAGCGTTAAGTATACGAGCTACGCTCTCTATAAAGGAATAGCTAAAGGCGCTTATAATAAAGGTCGATATAGATACGAAGATAGGAAAACGTATAATTAATATACTACTCGATAGCGGAGCGTAGGCGAACTTTATTTCGTAGCTAGTAGTTACTAAGGAGCGCCTAACGCTATCTTAAGACCCTATTAAAGTATAAATAATCGTAGGCTAGGCTATTAATATATACGACGTTTATTATATTAATACTTTTACGACTAATAAGCGAGAAGTATACGAATCGACTACGGTTAAATATATTACTATAGATATTTAAGGGTATAACGTAATTCTAGGCTACCTATAGCTCCTCGAGATTAACCTAAATTATAATTAGAGAAGCGCGGAAGCTAGAATTATCGAAAGGATACTAGCTCGCGAATTAAAGACGTATCGATCGCGATACTTATACGAGACTCTAATAAATTATTAATAGGGATACTTATATTATTACTATAAGGTAATAAAAGTATATAAGTCGTAGGCTATACGCTTATAAGCTTTACTACGAAAGATACGATACTTCCTAAGACGTACGCTAAGTATAAGACGATATTTAAGGAACTTAATTTAGAAGTATTTCCGGAAAGAACTCTAAGTAGGTACTCTATACCTATTATAGAAGGAGAAAAAGTACCTTACGAGCCTATTTACTTCCTAAGTACGAAAGAACTATAAGTCCTCCGAGAATATATCGAAATAGCGCTTACGAAGGGATAGATATAAAGAAGCGAATCGCCTACGGACGTACTTATATTATTTATTCCGAAAAAAGACGATAGTCTACGACTATACGTTAACTATCGCGAATTAAATAGGGTAACGAAAAAGAATCGCTATTTATTACCTTTAATACTAAAGATTATCGATCGTCTCGCGGGTACTAAGGTATATATAAAGCTAGACCTTAAAGATATATATTATCGTATTCGTATTAAGGAAGCCGATCGCTAGAAGACTATATTTCGTACGCGATATAGATACTACGAGTATTTAGTAATACTATTTAGGTTAACTAATACTCTAGTATCGTTCTAGGTATATATTAATAAGGCCCTAAAGGGTCTACTAGATATTATATATATCGCTTTTATAGACGATATACTTATTTTTAGTTAGGATACCGAGGAGTACGAGAATTACGTATAATAAGTACTCGAACGACTAAAGGAGTACCGGCTTTATATAAAGCTATCGAAGTACTAGTTCTCTATAGATCGAGTCGACTTTCTAGGATATCGTATAGGAGTCGTAGGCGTAGAGATAGAGCCTAGTAAGGTAGCCGTAATTAAAGAGTAGAAGGTATCTACTTTATATCGAGAGATTTAAGTCTTTTTAGGCTTTATAAATTTCTATCGGAGTTTTATCTATCGATACTCCGTAGTAGTAGTATCTATTATAGACTTACTTATAGGTATAAAAGCTAGGAAGAAGATAGGATTATTTACCTAGACTACGAAAGTAGATTACGCGTTTTGTACGCTAAAGGATCGCTTTATATCGGCGCTAATACTCGTATACTTTAGTTTTAAAAAATAAACTAGAGTAGAAGTAGACGTATCGAGTCGCGCGATAGGCGGAGTTATAACGTAGGCGTATCGCTAGTCGTTAGGAAGAACTCTATAGAAACCTATTACCTTTTTCTCGCGAAAGCTATCGCCGGCTAAGAGAAACTATAGTATAGAAGATAGAGAGATACTAGCTATCGTATACGTATTTAAGGTATAGCGATACTACCTCGAGGCGCCTATAACAAGCGTAATAGTACTTACCGACTATAAGGCGCTATAGAATTTTATAGTAGATAAAGTATTAAATAGAAAGTAGATACGCTAGGTAGAAACGCTAGCGGTATATAACTTTACTATTTAATAGAGAAAGGGCAAGAATAATTCGGTAGATAGACTATCTAGAAGACCCGACTATATAGTCGACGATAACTCTATAGAAGAAAGAAATTCGGTAGCGGAAATATTATAGAAACGTATATTATCCGCGAGTATTTCGTATACTAATTATATACGAGACGAAGGCGGCCTAATAGTTAGCGTCCTAACCTAAAGTATAGTATAGAATAGTAATAGTTCTACTAATAGTATATATAATGTAACGGCCTTACTATTAAGACCCGCGGAGTCGAATATATAGGCGGAAGAGCTATAGTAGTATAACCCTAGCGTACGAGAACGTTAGGAGTCGCTAGAGACTCGCCTAAAAAAGCTTTAGGCCTAGGATAACTAGTATAGAAAAGCTATTAAGACTAAGCGATACCCTATTAACGCCTAGTTACGTAATTAGGCTTATATAAGCTAGGATTACGTGGTATCTATTTGGTAAGGCTATACTTAAGCCTTACGGAAGATTCTATAAAACGCCATTCTATTCTATAGAATTAGAAATTACTCAACTTAATTTCTAAGCATCCTAGGAGTTAACTCGTATTTACGAATACTCGGTAATTACTCTCGTACTTACGAGATATTATA
>NW_013550559.1:0-642 GCF_000709125.1 Exophiala aquamarina CBS 119918 | reverse complement strand
ATCCTAAACCTTATCCCCCGAATAGGTTATAAGCCCGGGTCGCTCTAACTATTACCGATATCGACTTCCGTTATCTATAAGTACGAGAACCTTATAGAACTAGTTCTATAAACGAAAATAGAATTAAATACCTTTAAGTTCGCTAGACTAAAAGGCTCCTCTAATATCGAGATATAGGCTATTCGAATAGAAGCCTATTTAATCGAAAAAGGCCTAGGATCGACTATTAAAGAGCCTATACGATCTACTAGAGCTACTAGTTCTACTAGCGATGCTAATATAGAGCTCGAAAACTCTATTAAGGTATACGCTTTAATACGACTATCTCTAGAAGACGACCCTTTAATATAGATAAAAGGCCTATAAACAGCACTAGAACTATAGAAAAAGCTTAAAGAGCTATACTAGCCTAAAGGCTTTTCCAATGAATTCTAGCTATACCGAGAGCTATTTACGATAAAATTAGCTAACTTTAGCGATATAGAAGCCTATTTAAATAAGGTAAAAAGGTTATATAACGACCTATACGTAAAATCGCTTTCTTTACCGAGTAAAATACTAGTAGTATTAATACTTAATAATTTAACGCTAGAATACGATCTAATAGTAGCGATTATATCGTAAACTATACGCGCCGACGCT
>NW_013550560.1:7488-128113 GCF_000709125.1 Exophiala aquamarina CBS 119918 | reverse complement strand
GTTACTACTACTAAAATTTAGGCTATATAGTTATATAGCCGAACTCGTAGAAGGAAAAACGCTCTTAATTCTATAAACTATACTCTTATAACTACTATCTAATATCTAACGTAAGCTCGCGTATATTAGGTTACTCGTCCTCGCGTTACTTATCTCTTCGATCGTCTACTTTCTTCCTCCCTTGCTTATTCTTCCATGCTAAGGCTCCTTCTCTCTTCTCTCATAACTAAGCGCCTCGAGCCCTAATACAATAGAAATACTAAAATCGTACGACTTCGATTTCCTCTTACTTATCGACCGCTAACTTAGCTTAAGCTTAAGTAAGCTACGACCGAAACTCTAATCTTTTTCTATTAAATTTAGCTAGCTCGGAGAGCTTAGCCTTTCGTCGTATAGGATTAAATTTCTATATAGCGCTCGCCGTCGTAGAAGTCGTTACTTTAGGCGTACGAGCTCGTACTCTATTCTATTAGTCGAGTTAATCCTCGAGTACTATTATCCTTTAGTTTTAAGCCTATAAAAGCTAGTATAGCTCTACCGCCTACACTAGAACGGTTTCCGTTAGTTACTATTCGTTATCTATTTCGTACGCGGTACTCTTTCGCTACGTACGATAGGAAGCTTTAGAATAATATAAGGATTTAGTTAGAAATTTAGAGTAATTCGTTTAACTACTATATAACGAGGATTCTAAAGCTAAGGAAAGAAAAGAAAAGAGAAAATCTATCTACTATACGAATAAAGGAAATACTTCCTAGCCTCTCCTATAGTAGATTAGTATAGTTTCCTAGAAGATAATCGATAGAGAGGAATTATATAGCTTCGGCTATATAGTTATATAGCCTAAAGGTATACTACGAGTAATCGCTCTAGGGCGTACTCTAGAGCTTTATACGAATTTAATTCGTAATAGGAAGGAAGTAATATTACGAGTTAAATTCGTATAAAGCTCTAGAATACGTTCTAGAGCGATTACTCGTAATATACCTTTAGGCTATATAACTATATAGCCGAAGCTACGTAATTCCTCTCTATCGATTATCTCCTAGGAAACTATACTAATCTACTATAGGAGAGGCTAGGAAGTATTTCCTTTATTCGTATAGTAGATAGATTTTCTCTTTTCTTTTCTCTCCTTAGCTTTAGAATCCTCGTTATACGGTAGTTAGACGAATTACTCTAAATTCCTAGCTAAACCCTTATAAGGAGTATAAGACGCTACTAGAAAACGCGTAGGTCATTACTAGAATGGATTATTTCCTAATACCTAGACTTATACGGTCGAATCTAGGTATCGCTAGTTTAGTCTTAGCGTTACTCGCTAAGATATTTATTAATATTACGTAATATCGTTCGGCTATATAACTATACGGTCGAATCTAGACATCGCTGGTTCTTACTAAGACATCCTACGGGTTTAACTCGTGACACTATACTCCTTTACTTAGATAAACTTTAAGTTATTCACTAAGATAGAAAACTACGATATATTTTACTCTTTTAACTTTAGCTACTTCCACTATAGATCCAAACCCTATCCTTCGCACAATGCTTAACTCACCTAATTAGCGTAGTCCAAGGCACGGAGTCAGGTATTTCAGTACGTAAAGAGGAGGAGTTATTAAAACACTAAAAAAAAGCTATATAATTAATTTATTAGGTCGACAGCGAGGTCTAAGGGTGAGATTACTTAATAAGGTTAAGAGATGGAATAATACAGCTAAACTTGGTGTGTTCACAGCGAAATTTGCTGCGTGGCCCAACCGAACTTGGCACCTTGGCATTCGCTCGCATTTCCGTTCGCTCTGGCCATTCGCTCCTGAGACATTCCCACGTGGTGTCAGATCTCTCTTTCATCAAAATTCCTAAATTCAAGTCCTTAAGAGGATTAGATTATAAACACAGCCAGTATTTGCTCCCTGTGAGCTTACTTTAGAGTCGCCTCAATATGGGCACCCTCTACCTTTTCATCACGTTTCTCGCTTCCCTGTGGTTCAGACGCAACGCTGACTTCAGAATCCTCCTTCAACGTGGTTCCCTCGAAGATGTCGTTGATCTCCTCCAAGGTGCGACCTCGAGTTTCCGGAAAGGTGAAGTATACAATGAACCAGAAAAGAGCCAAGAGGACACAGAAGACAATGTAGTACTTCCACCCAATGTTGAGAAGGCCGATTGGGGTAACAAACTGCCCAATGAGGAGACCGCCCCAGCTGCCGAAGAGTGTTACAGAAACTCCTCTGGCTCGTAGCATATACGGCCAGATCTCGACCGGGTATCCGAGGAAAAAAGGTGCGAAGGCGACCTGGAAGAAGAAGAAGAAGATGAACACAAATGCCACAACTCCCTTACCCAAGCCTGTGTCCTTGGACATGGAGAATCGGGCCGAAAGTATCGTCCATATAACGAAGGACAGCAGCATCCCGCTTGCGGATAAGAGGAAGAGCAATCGACGACCAGCTCTATCGACAAGTAGACCCGCACAGATTGCGACGATGAAATTCATGATGGCAAGAAGGCCGTTCACGAGCGTTTGCAGCGAGACGGCGGTAATGCCAATTGTGTTGAGGACCAGGTGTAGATAGTAGCTGATGATACCAGCTCCAGCCCAGTATGAGTAAATACCGATGGTGAGGGAGATAAATGAGCGTTTTCTGTTTGGAGCTGTGCGCAAGAGATCGAGATAGGATGTTTGAGACAGACTTTCCTTCTCCAGGCGTATGCTTGCTTCCATCTCTGCCATTTCGAAGTCGACAAGAGGGGAAGATGTATCACCACCAGCATGATACTTCACCAGTACCTCTCGAGCCTCATTACTTTTACCGTGGCCGATCAACCATCTGATTCATGTCAGCGAGACTACAGGCAAGGCAGCGAATCTCTTCTTTGGGGTTGCAACATGACATACCTTGGCGATTCTGGTAGAAAATAGACGCCGAGGCACTGGATAAATGGGCAGGCAGCTTGAAGGAGGGAAGGTATCCTCCATGACCAATTCCCGGCCATCCTGAAGGTGCCATAGGTGATCCAAGCTGCTATCAGGGTTCCAAGGTACTGCCACGGTGTAAGTTGGCTGAAGACCAGTTCCGTTTCAGGTGCACCTTTAGCACTTACATTACTGGCATAATAAATCCCGGTGATTCTGCCGCGGTGAACCGGATACGCCAGCTCGGTGACAAGGATTGGGGAAGGCTGGGCCACAAAAACCGTACCTATGCCCACCAGAAAGCGACCAGCGATGAACCATCCCACATTTTGAGCAGAGCCTTGGATCGCAGCTGCAAAAAGGAGGAACGGAAGTCCGATACGCAGGGGAAACGTCCTCCCAAAGCGATCATTGAGGTAAGTGACGATCGGCACACCCAGAATCTTGCCGACAGGATACATAGCGTTCATTGTACCCAACAAAGTTGCTGACGGTTTGCCGAAGTAGTCATTCCACTGCGTTAGGGATTGCAAGCCGTTCATCATGGTTCCTGTGATTTCTCGTTATGTCTTGACAGTCTCATGTCGATGAATGGAATTACATACCATCATATCCGACCGTACTCGGAGACAGACAAGGGACCATAAGCAAAATATACAGCTTCAACAGGTGTGGCGTGCGATACCATGGTCTGGGATTCTCTGGCAACACCTATCCAAGACGCTGGTTAGAACATTCATCACACAAGGATTGATCCCTGGAAAGACGCACAGCCAGTATTGCCTCCCCTCCCGCGAGTTTGGCCGCTTTCTGATTGGTAGAGACACGCATGATGATACGACGGTCATATATTCAAGCTCCGATACTGTACCCCGCGAGCATATCCATCAAGCATCTCTGAAGCAGACTGGTGCAATAAATACTCTGCTTTGAGACAGTAGGACGTCTAAGTGGAAATTCGGAAGTTGCTGTCCAAGACCGGTCCGCTCGGAAAAGCGCAATAATGATTGGGTTTCGGCATTTCGCGGCCAAGATTGCTGTTTTGCAATCAGTTGTTCTTCTGCAGCCATGCCCGCAATTCCACGATGTCGTCGCTTACTTGGTGTAATAATATGTCGTCAAATTGGGTTCCTCCAGTACCGATATTTCCGTTACCCAGAATTCTGGGCCTTCCAACCGTGCCCAGCTACAATTTTTGGCGAATGCGGGAACGATTGGCAGGGAATTACCTACTCGTACGTATACCTCACACTTTGACCACCTCCTCATAGGCCAGAAAGCTGTCCCATGGCTTCCGCTGCTACAGGATACCTTCTTGGGGTCGCAGGGTTTGCCATGTTCTAAGTTCGATAAAAATCTCGACCGGCCAGACTCTGCTATTCTAACTGGCCTGTCACCTATATCTCCCTGGCAGTCGAGCACACTCTTTCCACGAAAACACGCCCTCCGCTCACAGTTCGACGTAATTCTCAGGTCATTCATGATTCAGGAAGGGTGCCCAACAAACATTTCCGAGCTACAGTGAGCGCAGCAAACCTACTATCATTCCACATTACTCCCTCGCAATGTCTCTTCCCGTGAGTTATCGAGGCCCCTTTACTTCGCTCCTTTTTGCTATACCTAGCTGCTGTCAAATATTATTCACGTGTTTTAACACTCTTTATCCACAGGGCCAGATTCCTTCTTACAACCGTTCTTTCAACCATGTTGGAGTTGCAGTGCCAGATTGCGAGGCCGCAGTGAAGTGGTATACTGATGTGATGGGATTTCGCAAGTTGCGAGAATCTGTCCGGATCATTGATCGATCAAAGACGCCCGACTCAGTAATATTCAAAATATACGATGATAGGCTTCAGGTTCTGAAGCTCGCACTGCTTACGACTGGGAATGGTGTTGGCTTTGAGCTCTTCGAATTCGTCGAACCCAAAATGACACAATGCGCAACGTTTGATTATACTCGTGGCGGTGTATTTCACGTGTGTTTTACTGATCCCAATCCTGACCTCGTGGCCGAAAAGGTAGTGGCTTCCGGCGGCAAGAAATTCGGTGATACCGTCAACATGTTTGGATCAAAGGAGAGGGCGGTCTATTTGCAAGATCCTTGGGGCAATGTCTTCGAAGTGATGAGTTGTAACTTCGACCACGCCATGGCAAATAGGCCGGAGTCTCCGGTTCAGGTAGAGAAATAAGAGCGCTGAGATAGAACAGACACGATACGACATTGACATTATGGCATGTTAACACGAACCCTCTAGTCCCTATACTCTCAATATGGGGCTACAGATATGTAGAACGGAAGTAATTGAGGGTACTGCCCCGCTAATATTGCCTGCTAGTTCGTCTTACTAAGGATACATCATTTTGTACGGTATGTTTATCAACATCAGGCCGGTATTATCCACAAGGTTAGGGTACTATCGAACATAAAGCGAGTCTACATCCTTAACTGCTGTTGGACTGGGAACTTGCGCGTCAAACGAGTGCATTTAGAGCTCTGTTCTCTGTGAAGAGAATAGGTGCCCTGGGCGCTATATATATGTGTCTTTCTCATAAAAAAACAGCGTGGGAAAGCATCGAGTGCTACTCCAACGCATCTATAAAATAAATAGGGCACTCGCTATTTACATCGAATAGTCGGAGGCGAGAGATTTCCGAACAGGCTGTTGCTTCTAGTGAAATAATCAGCGAGCCAGTGTTCTCTAGCCTCGCAACAAGGCTGTCGAGGATCTCTGTGATTGGTCCAGAGATCTTCACGAGGCTTTGTCAGAAATGAAAAGGGCCATGGCCAAGTAGCCAAGAACGATAGTCGAACAAAGGAAATGTCCAAAATGAACCCTGAATTCAACAATTACTGAGAAGATATCCCGACTATATAGCGCTCTACGCCTTGTCCGATGGTAAGGCTAGGATTATTTTGTGAATAGATTATTCTATCGCTATAGTCGAGCCATGAGGCGAACGAGATTATCTCAACAGATCCTACCACCGTCAATCTGATACGTCGAGCCCGTAATGAAGCGACTCTCGTCTCCCAGGAGGAACGCAATTAAGGCGGCAACTTCCTCCGGCCTCCCTGGTCTGGTAATCGCTCTTGGCTGAGAGAACCCAGGCTTAGTTATGAGGGTAGCGTTTTTTTCCGCCATAGGAGTAATTATTTGGCCCCTATCAGCTTGTACGGTCTGAGGTTAATCCATGCTCACATGTAAAGCCCCTCGAGAGGAAGGGAGGAACTAAGGGCAACGAGCAGAACGAGAACGGATAGATGTGCACTTACGGTACGATGGCATTTACCCGCACATTCCTGTCCCCAGCTTCCCGAGCTGCACATTTACTTAGGCCAATGACTCCAAACTTGCTGGCGGAATAGGCGGGAAATTGTGCCGACCCCAAGAGACCTGCAACGCTAGAGGTATTCACAATGCTTCCTTCATCTGAGATGGCCCTCAACTGCGCCCGTAGACAGTGCATTAAGCCGGTTAAGTTGACTCCGAGGACTTTGTGCCAGACCTCGTCAGTCATTTTGGCGATACCACCATCGGCTGTCGACTCAATGAAAATGGCCGCAATGTTGGCCGCACCATCGAGCCTCCCGAACGCAGAGATGGTCGCCGTAATCCAATTATCGACGTCTTCTGGCTTGGTGATGTCGACGACTTTTTCGAGGACTTGGACTCGGTACGTTTTTCGAAGGGACTCTGCCGCATCGAGCAGTGCATGCTCTTGAACGTCTGCCAGTGATAGGATGGCACCCTTTCCCGCTAAATACTGAGCCGTCGCAAACCCTATGCCCGAGGCTGCTCCGGTGATGGCAAGGACCTTGCCTTTGATCGCTTCAGCTGATGCCATTGAAACAGGGGAATTGTGTCTCTACATTCACCACTCAGACCGCAATCTCTCTTGACGTATTATACATAACTCTAACTGTTGGCAGACGTGGCATGACCGCCCGGAATTAGCGGAAAGTCGGCAAACCTGAAACACAATTGCGGAGCGCTGGATTCGGTTTCGGCTCTTACTTCTGGTCCCAGGATTCGGCTAAACTGATAGATTATATGGCTCATGGTCTCTCAACTGAAAGACGAAAGACCAAGGATCAGCAATCAACTTAACATATTGATCTTGATTCGCGCAGTTTACCCACAAAGGAAAGCTTACTTTACATCAATGGATTTGACCGGGGTTGCCTTAATCACGGGGGCAGCGTCCGGCATCGGTAAGGCGACCGCTCTACTCTTCGTGGCGGAGGGCTGCAGACGACTGGTTCTTGCCGATGTAAACCGCGAAGGCCTTGAAAAGTCGAAGGAGGAGATAGCGGCAGATCAGCCCGATGTGGTCGTCCTGGCCGTTCAAACAGACCTCAGGAGTGAAGACTCAGTGGATAATTGCGTTGAGCAGGCAATTGTCAAATTTGGAAGGATTGATTACTGCTGCAACATTGCAGGAATCACGCTCGGGGGCATCACGACAGAGGTCAAGACGAGTGATTTCGACCTACAGTACGAGGTGGATTTACGAGGAGTGTTCTTCTGCGAGAGAGCACAACTACGAGCAATGTTGAAACAAGAGCCTGTCAAGCCCAAGCACTCGGAACATCCTGTCAAGGGAGTCATAGTCAATGTGTCGTCCATGGCTGGATTATTTCCATATCCGGGCCTCCCCTCCTACGCGGCATTCAAGCACGGCGTCTGCGGGCTGACCAAGTCAGATGCAATGGAATATGGGCCGAAAGGAATACGCATCAATGCAGTTTGTCCCGGGTAAGACTCGCCCTCGTGCTCCCGATTCCTTGTTGTTCTGTACTGACTGACTCCGATCTTCCTACTGAATTTAGAGGTGTCAAGACAAATATCAACAGAACCCTGTCCGCTGAATATCAGGAGAAAATTAAAGGTGCCCAGAATATTGTCGCTCTGAGAAGGTTTGCAGAACCCAAAGAGATTGCTGAAGCTATTGCCTGGCTCTGTAGTGGGCGCTCTTCCTATGTGTGCGGCAGTACGATCTCAATTAACGGAGGTCGAGAGGGCGCTTCATAGTTCAGACTGCGCCAAATAATCACTTGAACAAAACGAAATACCAAAGTTGTTACCACAAGTGACAAGACTTGCAAGGTTAGTATAATTTAATTAGAAGAATGAAGATTCCTGTGGTTCTGCAAGCACAACTGGCTCTATATAAGAGCCCAAAAGCCCCGAGCAGTCACTTAGTCTTATCGCCCACGGGCAAATCAGACGTCGGACCATGTATATCTAAGAAGTTTGTCTCTTGTTACTGAATCCCCCGAGCGTGGAGCGGTGTCCCTAATGCTGGTCGCACGACCTGTAGCTGCTAGAGCCCTCCCTCCGAGACAAAATGTGATCATATTTCCTGCGGAGACGGATGGTTGCGCATCACAGTAAGACACTCGGCCTCTCACAGAAGCAGAGAGCTATATACAGCCATCCCACAGGAACGGTCATTGCGGATTTCATTTCTTCTAGGAAAGGATGCGGAAGTCGAGATCTCCGAGGAAACCGCAGCGCCAAAGCCTTCAGCCTCATCAACCAGAGACTCGAGCTTTTGCAGAAACTCGCGCTCAATGTTGTTGAGGAAGTTTGGAAGTTCGAATTCTTTTAGTAGGGACTTGCCACTGGCTCTCTCATAGATATTCTTGGCCCATCGGGCGCATACAGTGATACGGCAACAACGATTTGGAACATACAAATCGGTTACATCCAAAGAACATATGTATTTCGTTTGAAGTCTGTTATCTGTGCCACACACCATTTGACATGACTTTACTCCTCCTGACTAGAGAAATTCAGCTTTCGAAAGAGCCGACGTTCTTAGGCCGAATATCGGTCCTTCGACTCTGCTACGGACTCTATCGTGTTATTGCGCAGGACTGCGCCTAAACCAAGAGCACAAAACCCATGGAGAGTCCTTACGGCTCTGTTGGCTCAGGGAGCAGAGCCCTCGCGGAACCCATTTAGTCGTATTTCTAGGTAGCCAGCTTCGGTATTGTCGCCATGGTATTCCCCAAGTGACCCGTCAGTATACTGACTTGTTCTATGCCTGGATATCCTCTCAACTTGGTACCACCCAGTTGTTGAAGGCTCTCCCTTGGCCTGTGGCACGTGTCCGTTCTCGAGCCGGAAGAAATCTGTTATGACTCTGAGACGCAGAATCACAATGATTCCCGGAGTTCTCCATACCGAAAACCAGTATTTTCTCCCTTGATCCCCTGAACCTCCTCCAAGTTTCGGGATTTCGGTCTTGTCGGTAACCTACCGGAAAGCGATTTCCAAACATTCCTGTCCAGGTATGAAATGTGCTATTTCTGGTCGCCCCTTGCGTCATTTGTGCGGTTGTTGGAGTTACAGTGAATCTGCACTTGGGCGGCGGCACGAATTCTGCTGTATTCATGAGTGACCTACTTAGTGGCACCAGCCAAAAAAGCGCTAGATTGTCTCTTCACCTCATCTGAAATCCCAATCAGTAAGGATAATGATTTAAGGTGGTCCAGATGATGGCATTTACACTTCCTGGCAACGGCTTCATCACTGGTGCTGCGAGCGGGATTGGACGACAGACTGCAATTCTCTTTACTCAACTTGGTTCAAGGGGGATTATTTTGTGCGACCGAGATCGAAGTGGACTTGAGGAGACAAGAACTCTGGTTACGAGAGAAAATCCGGAGACAAGAGTTGTCATCTGTCAAGCAGACGTCTCGAATGACTTGGAAATAAGGTCCGTCATACGATCTGGAGCAGAACAGCTCGGTCGCCTGGACTATGCTGTCAATTGCGCCGCGATATCCAACCCTCGAAGGTTGATTGGTGACCTGTCGGTGGACGACATGAACAGGACGCTGAGTGTCAACGCCGTAGGCGTCTTCAGCTGCCTTTCAGAAGAATGCAAGATCATGAGCCAGCAAGCCCCAATCCCGAGTCCGCGTGGAAGACCGTCGTGTCGTGGAGCAATTGTCAATGTCGCGAGCATCATGGGTATTTCTGGCATGCCTGAATTGTCACCATATGTAGCCTCTAAATTTGCGGTCATCGGCCTGACGAAGAATGCAGCGCTAGAATATGCAGCACAAGATATTCGCGTCAATACAGTTTGCCCTGGTCAGACTTTGACGCCAGCCATGTATGCCAGTTTTGCAGAGGCTGAAACCTTCGAAACCCGAGTGGCTGCGTTGAAGGACACACTGATCCCCATGAAGCGGCTCGCCGAGCCACAGGAGATTGCAGACAGCATTGCCTACTTGGTCAGTGATATGGCCAGTTTTGTGACGGGGCAGTCTTTGGTGGCTGATGGTGGCTTTACAGCGCGGTGAATTGAAGGAGACAATTTGGATTCTTGGGCACGACCTCGGAGGCTCGGACGAATATGAGCAAAACAAGTATCGATGGAGTCATTGAATAATGTCGCATTCCTTTGTTTGGCTTCTGTTCTAGAACGACAAGAGCTTCGAACAAGGCTTTCCCCCCTCAAACCTTACTTGATATTAGCCGGGGCCCAATTGAGGTCCATCGAGCGAATCTGTCGAGAGGCCTTCGTCTGTAGAGCGCTGTGGTCACTATTTACTACCCAATCCGTCTTTGCTGATTCGAGCGACAATTGTAGCTTGCATTGCAGTGCGGTATTCGTGCCACAAACGAACAGCTGGTCGCGACATAAGTCATCTTCAGAGAGCAAGCTTGTCAGTTATTTTTTTTTCAGTCTCATCAATTCTGCGCTTCGTTTGAGTGAGACATTCTTGGTTCAGGGGTGATGCATTCAGTCGTACTTATAAGGACCGGTCATTTATATGTGCATCAGGAGCACGGATTTGTCCTGTAAGTAAGTACTTTCCAGACCGAAATGACTACCTCTTCAAGCCGTCCACGGTGAGCTACCTACGTGCGACTTCACTTTGTCCCTTTTCATGTGAATATTTTAAAGTTACCCATGGTCTGCATGTTGAGTGGAGGCAGGAAGACTCTAACAAAAGAACACGAGACGACAAAATTGTACATCAAACTTGCGACGTTGGTTGTTGGTTGTTTTGGCGTGCTGCTGCCTACATGACACCGATGGGGCTGTCTACCTGAGCAGAGTCACATATTTGTCCTTCTATCCACCTTCAGAGGCCCCCGAAATGCACCAGTCCTAGAGCTACTCTCGAGCGAATGATGGGCGGTGACCTGGAAATGCGCTTCAAATAGTGTATCTGAAGCTGGTTTCACCCTCAAGAACTTCACCATGCTTATCGGCAAGACGATTCTGATGTCGGAAGTACATGGTGTTGATGGAAACAAAAAGGATGACCAAGAGATTGCAGGTGATACAGCCATATAACCTTGGTCGGTATTCAGGAGCGTCTTGCGATCGGAAAATCAGGGTGCCAGTGATCGCCCCAATGCCTGCTCAGCATCAGCGACTTGAGGCTATCTCAAATTGTTTCAACGGGAAAAAGGATGGAGGAAGGGGGTGCCTTTGACAATTGCCCGTCAGACTTACCTCCAGACCCAACTAAGGTTGCGGAACAGAATTTGCGTTTCCAGTGCCCGCGTATATTGTTAGCCTGGGTTGTGGGTGAGGCAGAGTCAGTATTCAAAGCACTTGATACTTGTTGAAGGGCGTCATTACCTGATATGCCATGCCCAACGGGGTGGCCACATTGCCCGACGCAGCGACAAGAAAGGTGCCAAAGTATCGAACAGCTGGTCCCTTTGCCCAACCCTTGGGTAGATAGATCAGTTTCACCGCTGGGAAAGATATTGACCCAGAAGGGAGGAACATACGATGATTGGCAATGCTATCAAGCCCATGACTGCGTTGGCAGCCAATAACGGGCCTCGGATGTGATAGTGGTCTCCGATCCAGGGGACAATAAGTGTCATGACAGCAGTGAACACATATGGTGGAGCAGATAGACATTGAGCCTTTAGGAGTGAGAATCCCAGGGTTTGTCGTAAAATGATGGGAAGAAAGTAGGCCACCGCGTATCCTTGGGAATTGGTAAATCTTGATATGACAGGTTAAGCATATGGCAGTCGATGGGGGGATATATTACTTAGACCCTCACATGGAGAATGAACCACTTACATGAAGATCAGCGCGAAGCTCCAGACTTTTGGGTCCAAGCCAGAGGAAGCCCATTTCTTCCAGCTCCAGACATCGGCAAATGCATCATTTCGATCCTTGTTAATACATCGCACAACAAACTCGATTTCCTCTTTCTTGAGGAAGGTTGGCCAGAACTTCTCTTTCTCAAGCAACTGATCGGGAAAGGGAACCATAAAGACGGCACCTAGCGCAGAAACAACGCAAGTACACTAGATGCCAAGTCAGCGACAATGAAGATGGACACGCAGATAGGTGTCTGTGAGTTTCTTACAAGGCCTTCAATGATGAAGATCCACCGCCAGCTAAGGTTGGGTCAATCATAACTTTCACCGGTGAATTGCTCATGAGCTCACCCTGCATAACCCCCTACACCGTCCTGGATCCCAAGGTAAGCTTTTTAACTTTCGCTCCGGCCTTACGAAAGTGACGTTTTCTCACCATTCGCGATATACCATAAGCTAAGATTCCTGAGAAAGCAGAGGCAGTTATGCCAATGACGAAGAAGGCTCCGTATCTCTTGTGCAGGTCGTACCGAGAGTAGTAAGTGGATATCAGGTATATATACAACCGGGGAAGTATCCGGCTTCAAGGGCGCCGAGAATCAGGCGCAGCAGGATCACCATTTTCCAGCTATGAGGAAAGCCGAAGCACATCTTTCTGCAGTTAGCTTGAAGCATCCCTTTCTAGAAATTTGCGAGAGAGGAAAGAGAAGAGAGACGGGGAGGGGGGAGGGGTGTTGAGTAAATAGTTACCGTGACAATGCCCCAGCAGAGGCAAATAGTCGGTAAGAAGAAACGAGGTCCGAATTTTCGCACTAGGAGTGTGGCTGGAGGCTGAAACAGAACATAGGTGATGAAGAGAACTAGAGCGATGAGCGACTGTTTGATGGCATCACTGCATCAGCGCATGTCGCGTACGGCAATACTTGAAAGATTTCCAGAGCAGTACTCACATAACGATAGCCGACCCCAATCCCAGATCCTCGGACATGCCGGCTATTGCTGCGTTGCCCAAATTAGCCCTGTCTAGAATTGCGATCATGTACATGAGCCCGGTGATGACAATCAAGGAGCGATCGATGAGTCGTTTGATATCTGACTGCTCATTCTTAGAGAATACAGGGTCGTCGTCCAGCTCTTCCGTAGTGATGGGCTTGACAGGGTCTTCGACCTTGTTCGAAAGGGCGACTTCTGCTTGTTCTGACTTGTCCATTTTGTTCGAGGGTAATCGATCTAGTCGTCTGTTGGAAGTGGTCTCGTTAGTGAAGAGAAAGTGTGTCCTCGGTCGATATCTCCAATCTATATGGTGTAGTTAGAAGCGGGGCTCCAGTGCACATCGAAACCAAAGGTACCGAACATTCCGTCATCGCCGTCTTTTGGGGAGAGCGGGTCCCTTCCGGGCAATACTGAACCTTCGGCGAAGAAGAGGCTCAAACCAGAATGTCGGTTTCGAGGTCGGAATCAGATTTTCTGTCTCCTCGCCAGGCTGGAACGGGTGTCAAGCCGCAGTTGCCAGTAAGCTCTTCCAGGAGGAGCACACACTCAGAGCTCCGGCTTTGAAGCTTGGACTGTCTTTTTGCGCTACTTGGACAGCATTCCTTCTCAAAATCTGAAACTGCTCAATTTTTTCTATTTTGCTTTTGAGATCGTATCGAGTGTCTTATCCCAATGTTTATGCCTAACCTGGAGTGTCGACTGGTCCACTTCGCTCATGTTAGGGGTGGCAGCGTCGAATACTAGTCAAGGCGAGTTATCACTATCGCCACCACCAGCTTTCTTTCCTCCTCCCTCGATTAGGATAGAGCCCTCCAGTATTATATCTGGCTGACATAGTTTGATCAATTGGTTTTGGGTCCCTCCTCAGCTGCGATCTGCAAAAAAAGGTCATCGGAGGGTTCATCATCCCCTCTGATCTGGATAGTAGTCGTAGAAAAATAGTCGAGGATCTACCAAGGCAGATCCATTTCATACCGAGAACGTAGTTCAACTTCAGATCATGAATTAGCATACACGAGGTAATATCTTAGGAGATGTCCAATCCAATGGTCTGACCCTCATTGTTTGGTCGTAAAGTCCTCTAGCACGATGCAATCCTCAGAGCCTATCTCTGAAATCCAGGTCCAAAAGATCAAAATTGTCCTTGCATAACATGACAGTGCCCGGCTTCGACAAGAAATGACTACTCTGAACGTTTTCAAGGTCACGAAATCTGGTCCATGTGTAAGTCTGGTGAAACGTGGAATTTGGGGTCGGTCAAGCTCTTCAGATGGCTTCTCTCACACCAGGAACGGCAGCGACAGATGCAGTGCTGTTGCAAAACGCTGTTCAGCCTCTGATATTTCTGAAATAGATATGCGCGCACCTGTTTCTGATGAGAAAGAAATGTTACGAGGCTGACATTTGCCAATTTTCAAAGGAACCAAGATAAAACGGACATAATGCTGGTAATGTAGATCCGAGCCCAGGTAGAGCTGATGGTGGCTAAATGAATGCTCAACTCTCTAGCACGACATCTTGTGGCACTGAACTCGTTTTACTATCCAAATAGCCAGGACTCAATTTCATTGGAAACGCTTATTCATAAAATAGTTGCAGCTGTAGTGTGAATGCGTTGATAGAGCAAATGTTGATCGACCGATCCGTCGCAGAACCAAAAATTCCCGCGGCCCGCTCGGCATGTCTACGGCATTAGCATATTTCCACACGAATTGGTGTCTTGGGGATGATCATACAAAAGTTACAAACCATCATTTCTCATATATCGTTGGTGGCTAGCCGAAAACTTGCCTTCCCATATGTTAGTTTTTTGCTCGACAGGGGTGACGCTACGTATCCTTTACAGAGCGGTTTTGTATAATTTTTGCACCTACACCACCTTTGTTGCTTCGTTGTTTGGTTTTGGTTTTGGTTTTGGTGCGGAGGGTCACAGGTCATCTCTGGTAACTTCTGTGATCAAGCTGACAACATGAGCTCCCGTCCCACTATAACTTCGGAACAACTCGTTGGCGCTCCTACCGACGATTCCTTCGACGGCATGCCGAAAATATGTCAAGTCGCAGGGTCATCGATTGGGCCGCGAGTGCCAGGAAAGGTAATTGTAGTGACTGGTACGCATAAGCCCGATTTCGCGCATTCAGGTCTGTCATTTAGCTAATGATGGGGATGTTTGTCTTACAAGGCTGCAACTCGCCTTTGGGAATTGGCCGAGCAACGGCTCACCAATATGCCCAGAACGGTGCACATGCGATATATCTCTGTGACGCACGAGATGACTACTTGGAGACGCACAAAAAGGAACTCCACTCACTATACCCCACGGTCAATGTTCACTGTAAGCAATTGGACGTCAGCGACGAGGCCGCGGTGAAGGATGTTGTCGACGAAGTTATCAAGGACTATGGAAGACTAGACATCATATTTGCCAACGCGGGTATTGCCAGTCCTAGTGCGGCTGTCTCCAGCTCATCTTCGAGGACGTTCGCGAGCATTTCGGCGGACCAATTCATGCGATTAATGGCAGTCAACGCACTGGGATTTTTTTTGTGTGCAAAGTATGCTGCCCAGGCGATGATGCGGACGAGTCCACAGAAACCGAGCTCGAGTGGCAGTATCATTGGGACCGCATCAATCGCAGGGATGAGAGCGAACGCTGGTTCTGTTAATTATTCGGCCAGTAAGGCGGCCGTCATCTCTATAACACAAACCATGGCGTATCAGTTGACAGGCACCCTGATCCGCGTCAACGCCATCTGCCCAGGGCTGATCGAGACTAGCATGACGCAAAAGTTATTTGAGCAGGCACGAGATTGTGGCTCTGAGCCGGCCATTGCGCAGTTAAACCCTCTCCAGAGAGGAGCACTTCCTGACGAGGTCGCCCGTGTAGCCTTGTTCTTGGGCAGTGATGAGGCTAGCTATGTCAACGGCCAGTCCTGGGCGGTGTGCGGAGGTTACAGTGCTGGACACCCTTTTGCTCGAGAAATTTGATGGGACATTTTGCCATGGTGCCTACGAGCTCAGCCTGCCATCAGAACTACTGTAGGGACAGCTACTAGAAACTCCCATCTAAGCCCCCGTCTTTAGACGTAACCCTCCGGCAGAGACATCATGCAGAATTGCCGAACAAAATTCCGTGTCGCCGATTTCGCCAGGTTTCTTGCCGACATACGGTTATCAAACAACCTTTTGCTGTTCTTCAGTATAAGAAGGCGAGAGCCTATTTCGACTCAGTCACAGTCATACCAAATTTCCTTACTCCTGTACATGCCGCGAATCAAATATGGCGGAGAACTTCGGCTCCCCAGTCGATATGGCCATCGCCATTATAGGGGCTAATGGGAGGCTTGGGTCTTCAATTGCACTACGCCTAGCACAAGACAGTGCCGTCACCGTTGGATACTACAGAAACAGGCAAAAAGCTGAGGACGTCGTGGCGCACATCAACGACTTCGGATTAAAGGCCACGATCGGGCAAGTCGATGTCTCTGACGGTCTCTCTGTTGAAAAGTTCCTCGAGGAGGCGGCGAGATACTGGGGCAGGCTGGATACAGTGGTTATGGCCTGCGGGGCGTCAATCCCTATCTGTCCGATTGTCGAGGTACCAGACGAAACTTTCCGTCTGATTGTGGAGACAGAAGTAGTGGGAGCTTTCAACATTGTTAAGCGAGGCATCAACATCCTCCGACAACAGAAGGGCACCAACAGATCCCTCCTTTTCCTCCTGAGCACTGCGGTGCTAAGGACTTTGGAATACGACGGCTGCAGTGCTGTACCCAAAATGGCAATCTTGAAATTGATACAACAAACCACGAGGGAGATTGGTTCTGAAGGAATTCGACTCAATGCAGTCGGAGTTGGTTCCTTCGCGGGGCTTGCAGATCAACAGGAGGATGAGGTTTCGAAGAGATCGTACATTGATCAGCTTGTGGCCGCGTGTAGATCCCCGGCAAATCGAACTGGGGACCCCAAAGAGCTGGCAAGCGTGGTGGCCTTTCTGGTTTCTAAAGACGCAAGTTATGTGAATGGGCAAATCCTTGGTGTCGATGGAGGCCACAGTGCCTAGGTTTTCTCGTCTAGCACGGAAGTATTGCAAAATCGGAATCCCGATACTGCTTTTTCGCCGCATATAACAGGCAAGGGCAGTCCAGGCAGTAAAGAGGTATCACATATTTACCGTGACCTACATGTAGTCAGTAGCCGGCCCAGAAGACAACCCGGTTGGTGGTATTCGGAAATATCCGGCACGATGGAATGAGACGATAGGACCAGTCAGGGAGAGCAGTTGCTGACCCGTTCAAGAACCTCTCGCTTCCCGCAAAGCTTTGATCGCTCGGTAACATCGGAAATCCGGAAAACCATGTCATACCTAACTGAACGGTCTGCTAGCGACGCAATGGATGCTGCACTTGTACAAATATTGCAGTTTGGGTTTCAAAACTCGTGGCGGCAACAGGAGCATTTTAGCTACCATCCAGAATCATCATCAATTCCATGGCACCGTTCTTAGAAGAAGTGCCTAGTGCAGGTTCGGAGGCCAAAGCAACGAAACTTGCCTGGGAGCGAATCAACCAACGAGGATATGAGATCCTCGAGCGGCCGTACGGAACCCATGTACCAAAGCGGGTGATTGCCATCGGAGCAGGAGCTACGGGTATATGTTTTGCTCAGTTCTCCAAGACGATACCGAATCTTGATGTTCAAATATACGAAAAAAGTGACGAGGTTTCAGGCACCTGGCACGACAATCGATATCCAGGTTGTGCCTGCGACATTCCCGCTCACATCTATCAGTTTCAATGGGCACCTAATCCTCACTGGTCGCATTACTACGTTGGCGCAAAAGAAATTTTCCAATATTTCAAGGACGTCGTTGATAAGCATGATCTGACGAAGCTCATCAAGCTAAAACACCAAGTCATTGGGGCCAACTGGAACCCTAGCACTGCAAAATGGATCGTTGAGGTACAAACGCCTGACGGAGCTCAATTCACGGATACGTGTGACTTTCTGATCAACGGATGTGGGCTCCTTAACAACTGGAAATGGCCGCAGATTAAAGGACTTCATTCGTTTAAGGGACAGCTAGTACACTCAGCTAACTATGACGAGAGTATTCAACTCAAAGGCAAGAAGGTCGCGGTCTTTGGAGCTGGATCTTCGGGCGTCCAGATTGTCGCGACCATTCAGCCCCTTGTTGATCATCTCTACACTTGGATTAGATCACCGTTATGGATTAGTTCTGGTTTCGCCTCTAAGTTCGCGGGTTCAAACGGTACCAACTTTGCATACCCTGATGAGCTAAAAGCACGGTTTGCTACCGAGAAAGACGCACACCTCAGATATATGAAAATGTTGGACGAAGAGCTAGGTAAGCGCTTCAATTTTATGATGGACAACACCGATGAAGCAAGGGATGCCGTCCGCTTTGCACGACAACAAATGGAGAATCAACTCAGGAGTCGTCCGGAGCTGATCAAGAAGATTATCCCAACTAAATATGGTGTGGGCTGTCGTCGACCGACCCCTGGAAACGGATATCTGGAAGCTCTTCTCTGCTCTAACGTCTCTACCTATACCGATGAGGTCCGCATGATTACGCGGGATGGATTCATCGATCACGAGGGCAATGAACACCAAGTTGACGTTATTATCTGTGCAACTGGGTTCGACGTCTCGTATGTCCCTCGATTTCCCATCACTGCGAACGGTAAAGACCTTCGTAAGGTCTGGGAATCTGACCCTGTCGCCTATTTTGGTACAATGGTGCCTGATTTTCCCAACTATTTTGCATCTTTAGGACCATATAATGCCGCAAATGGATCCCTAATACCTCCGATTGAGCAAGGATGTCACTATATCTTACAAATCATCGAGAAATGCCAAATCGAACGAGTCAGGTCCATCTCTCCAACGGCTCAAGCTACCCAAGAATTTCGTGAGCATAGCGATTTACTCCTGAAGAGGACCGTCTGGAATCAACCATGTCGAAGCTGGTTTAAAAATGGGACCGTTGATGGACTTCCTCGGATTTATCCTGGCTCCCGGGCTCACTTCATGGAGGTAATGAAACCTCGCTTTGAAGATTTCGAGTTGCAATACGAAAGTGACAACAGATTCTACTATCTTGGAAATGGATTTGCGAGTCGAGAGTTTGACGGCCGTGATCCAACATGGTATCTGGGTCTGATAAATGGTCAGGACAAGCAGCCTGACTATTCGGTCGATGAAAAGCTAGTCATTGAACTTTGCCAGCTGGATAGATAACGTTTTGAAATCTTTGTCAAACACTACTGTCATATACTTGGGTTCCAACTACAATTTATTGCACTAACAATTACTTTCCCTAGCCAAATAATGCACCCCTGGTCTTTCCCGCGCCCAGCCCGGAATTGACGCAAATACGGCCATTGTGCAGCGACACTTCCTGAAGTAATGAAGTAATGAAGTAATGGCGGGCAGCGTGATAAGGAACGACCAAATATACCGTTCCGTATTCGGCGCCGTCAATTCCAGAAACCGGTTTCACTCTACCTCAGTAGTGGGAGGATCCGGCCCTGGCTGAGGAAGCCATATCGACCATCTTATAAGACTTCCTGCTCTCTACAGTGGCTGTTAGGCGCGCCCTTGATAGTCTACATGCACACCGTATAATTGCCGGCTAGATTAGCACTAGAGGTAAACACAATACATACTTCTCATCTAACTCATTTCTTTCATTGCCGAGTTCACCAAGTCCAGCATCTCAATTGGACCCCCATTCTTCCAACAGGCGAAGCCAGTCCATCTCCAAACATTCGAGCTCTGTCTTTGTTGCTCAAAATGAAGTCACCCACTGTGATTCGATGGAAGGACCTCGAGCCCTCGTGGCATCTACCTGACCAGAAAGCGGGCATGCTGCGCTGGCTCATCAATTGGGTCGCTGGTCCCGAGGGATATTACAACTCCAATCCCGGCCACGCGGTGCTCAGTCACAACGTTGCGGTGGGCTTTCAGCATTTGGACGTTGGGAACAAGCAGAAAGGTCGTCATACCCACACTGTGACCGAAATCTACATCATTTTGAGAGGTCAAGTCTTGGGCTATGACGGGTACGGGCACGAGCATGTTGCTGGTCCCCTTGATTGCGTTTACATTCCTGCCGGCGTACCACATGGAGTGCGCGCCTATGGAGATGCGGCCGTCGACCTTCTCTGGGTCCACGATGCGCTGGAAAAGAAGGGTTCGACTGCGTACTGGGACGAGAGCATGCCCAATCCGCAAGACGAGTCAAAGGAAGAGATTACGGTCGTCCCATTCAGGGACATCGTTCCCAATTGGGATGCTGCAAAGGTCCCGGTGCCTGGCGAGATGCATTCCATGATCAATTGGGTGGGTGGGGTGGCCGGAAGCCGCAATTTCACTCCAGAACATGCCATGTATAACGACAAAGTCGCCATCGGCCTGTTGTGCATCCCTGAAGGTCATCGCCAAACCATCCACAATAGAAAAAATGCCGAACTCTGTGTGGTCGTACGTGGGAAAGCGGTTGTTAGGTTGGACGATTCCCGCAATGAGGAATTGTTGGCGATGGACGCCGTTTATGTTCCCGCCGGTGCTTCTCGAACGATTAGAAATCACAGCACCGAACTAACGTATGTTCTTTGGGTACATGAAAGGTCCGGAGAGTCGAATGGCACAATCGCAAACGGGAGTTCATGAAAGAAGCCGGCAATCCAAATCTGTGACTGCCCTGACGCGCTCAACACTCGAAACTTTAGACAGCATGAGGATTGGGCGGACGGCTAGCACAGCTGCTCAATTGCATAGGAAGCGAATAATGGGAAGGCGAAACGGTCTTGCGATAGTCTTCTGAGACCGAACGAGACTAACGTCTTTACTGAACTTCAAGGTGGTAAGTCTTGGCAAAAAAGGGCGAGAATACTGTACGACGGTTGGGTCAAGGCCCACTCGCTACGTTATGTACCTAAAGGTCAACAAATACTATTACGATTCAAGTCCATTCTCTCTCGTTTTCTCTGTTTACAATAGTATCAGCTAGTTCTCAACAAAATTTGACTCGGATTCATGCCATCTTTGAAATTCTAATTCAGCAGGTCAAAACAGCCTGGGCTGAACATTATCCTGAGGTCAAACGGCAACACCGTTTGCTAGTTAGCAAGCTTGTTGATTAGTTTGAACCAGGCGAGCACACCATACGGATCCCGCTGCTCGGTCAAAGAACGGAAACTCGGCTTTTGATATTTCCGCCCTACGCCGGCCGTTATTCCCGAATTATGGAGCAAGGGGCCAATGTTAAGCAGAAGTGTGCTGCAGGAAGTCGCGATGCAAAAGCGCCCCATCCAGATCCTGTGGCCTGCAGTAGACGCGATGGTCAACAGATCTTGCGGAAGGTGAAGTTGTTTGAGCGAGTATGAAATTTCAGCTTTGATCGAACCACCACTTGTGCAACAGATGTTAATTCTAAGTATGGTAGCTTCCTTGGCCGTTGTCCATTTGTCACGCTGTAGTAATGTCATTTGAAGACCTTAGACTTCTATGGAATATTATCGGTCTCTTAGGGCCTGCTTTGCAATGCTCTTGAATTTTCTTATACAAAAATCAAGAGATTTTAGGCTCTATGCGGGCTGATAATATCGTCCCAACAGGCTTAATCTTGAAGGGTAGTATGCTGCTTTATAGAAGTGACCCGTAAAACTCCCCTGTCCCTGCGTAAACCAATAGTGCCTTCGCAATATTCCAAGTGCGAGCTGGGTTCTATTCGGATTCGATGTGCGGCCCCGGAACCCCAGAATAGAAGTGTTCTGTTATTGAACTGGAAATAGTGTGGAACATGGAATTGAACACTGCCGAGTAATCGTAACACCAAAGACTTGGGATTATAAGAGCTAAGTTGTGGGAACAATTACAGACCCAGGGCTGCTCAAGATATCGAGGGCGAGACTCAAAAGCCACAGGTCAAAATGGCGGAGTCAGCACACCAGGGCCTACAGGCTCAGGTCTGCGAACGGAAATGCCTTGATAAAAGATTCAAATTTGAGTGCTCTGGGATCAAAAACCCACGCTAGTATGGTGAAGAGTCTCGCCGTCGGAAGGAATTTGAATCGTTCGAGGGATTTTTCGGTCGGTAGATGGAAAGAATCCAAATACCGAACAAAGTTGCCGATGGTTCTGTTCTGCAATATCAGAAACGGACACTGGACGGGGTCAGGATTCTTCTTCTTACCTCCTTTGTTTCCGTACCAATTTCTCAATTCATATCTATTCTTCAACGCTAGACCACCTTTCCCGCTACGCTGGAACCAAACACTCGTGATACATAATGGAAAGACCATTTTTTGACGACCTGCCCATGCGTGAAGGCGACCCCCCTCATTCCGCTTGGGGCTTGTACGGCGAAAAAGACGAACTAGGGACCCTCAATCTGCTGACGCCTGAGATAGTGCAAGAAGCTGCCCGAGAAATTCGAACCGGGATCCGAGTGCCTCTAGATTATCCAGTCGATCACTTATTACAACCCTCACACGGTCGCCAGCCGCTCCAGCACACTGTCATCCGAGGCAAAAAAAAGGTCAGCCATGACGACGTTATTTCCATGAATACTCAGGTATGTGGCCAAAACTGGACGAGTTCCACGTGGGCATCAGGCGCGGAAAGAAATCCATGCTGAAATTCCAAGTTTGAAGATATCCTCGCAGTGGGACGGTTATCGACACGTTGCGTATCAAAAGTCTGGTCTCTTCTACAACGGGTTTACAGCCGATGACATTTCGGGACAAGGGGCAACCCGCATCTTGGGAACCGATGGTGAGCACATCTCCCCCTTCCATATATATGATATTAGCGGACGAAGACTGACGGGTGGGGGCCGGAGCAGCCTGGGTTAAGAGAGGAGGAATCGTAGGCCGCGGAATCCTCATCGACTACCTTCAATGGGCCCAGTCGGAAAACAGAGAATATGACCTCCTTGAAGGCCACGCTATAACTGCGGATGAGATGCAAGCGTGTGCAAGCGCGCAAAATCTGGAAATCAAGCATGGCGATATCCTTTTCGTGCGATCAGGTTTCTCTGTGGGCTATGCTGCACTTGGGGAGGAGCAGAAGATCGCCTGGTCGTCCAAACCAGCGGCATGGACCGGCATTGAGACTTCTCTAAGCACTGCCAGATGGTTGTGGAACTCAGGGTTCAGCGCATGTGCTGGAGATGCGCCGGGGTGGGAAGCCTTCCCCACGTGGAGTGGTAGAAGTGACATTGGAGGAGGCTCAGAAGATCTGGCCTTGCACGAGGTGATGTTGAGTGGCTGGGGCATGCCAATTGGTAAGTCTGGCTCATTTTTCCCCAGGGGGAGAGGGGGGGGCACGCGCAAGTCGTGGCCTCTTATGTACCTTTCCAGCTTTCACTCCCATTTCTATGTCCCGTCCTGACCCAAAACAGGTGAAATGTTTGACCTCGAAGAGCTGAGCAAGCAGTGTTTGCGACTCAAAAGATATTCCTTCTTCGTATCGAGCATGCCAATCCACATCACAGGCGGAGTGGGCAGTCCACCTAATGCTGTGGCCATCTTCTAACTTAAGAGCTCTTATTTGCCGTTTACGGCGCAAATAATGCGAAGCCCGGCATGTCCCTGCGCTTGCTTTACACTCCGAGCGTGAATGAAATGTGTTCCAAACCTTGATGCCAAACGAAGGTTCTTTAGAACAACCGAGCCTAGTATCGCAGAGACAATTGGCGAGACAGTGACCAGGAACAATGCGGATAGTGTCTGCGTAGCTGCAACATCATTCATCCTCTATTGTGATGGACGCCTCTCTCCCAGGGCGCGAGGTTGAGAAAGTGGAATCTAATCCATCAGAAATCTATATATATATATTTAAATATGAGAATACATTTCTAATGTGAGCAAACTAGCAATAAATCTTAGAAGAAATTATGTTTATTGAAGCTTTCAGGGCAATGCTGTGTCCAATTAAGTGGCGAACCTCAATAAGGGAAGATAGTCTTGGGCGTCAGCATCGGTGGGATACTCCCATGATGTGGTATTCAAAGCAGCGAGCGATTGGCTCATGAAGCTCTCACTTTCGCACAAGCCCATGTCTCCTTGTAAGCCTTCAGCAGAAGTAAGCCATTGAAGGTCAGGAAGAAGATCAATTGGATGGGAAGCCTGCTGACTCGAGTAACTCGCGTTTTCTCTCGCCACAATGATTGTGTTTGCAGCGTCGATGAGACACCCAAGTCTCTGGAGAATGTTTTGGGCAAATGCCAGACTGTTGGAATGATCTTGGATAATTTTGAGAGCCTTGCAGTAGGGAGCAATGGCTTTTTCTCTGAGTTCATCCCGACTGTCGTGCCTTACCAGAATGCAAATCAGCGGAATGAGCGCCGCGGCAAGGAATATGACAGATGAGAAGCGATCTGTTCTTTGGCTCCAAGATGATACGTGAAATTCGGAGACGAGGTCGGTGGAAACCTTTGCAATCTCGACGCAAGTCTCGGCAGTCCGGGAAGAGAAACTCAGGCTGACCATTTCTTGACGTCGCAGGAGTAGCCGAAGGTGATTTGCACGCTGTCAAACTGAATGTCAGCTGATTAATTCCTTCAACACGGGGACACCACCGCGACAGGTACTTACCAAATTGATGATGAACGCCTGACGGTATACATATAGAGGCAACCTCTGTTCGCTTTTGCCTTGAACCATCCCTGGCCGCCACTGTAGCTCCTCGGGTAGATTATCAATCAGTACAGTCACCCGTGCGTCCAAGGAAGCAACTGCTTCCTGACTCTGAGGGTTCACAGCATTGATTCCAAACGTAGAGTCGCAGATATCTGAGCAGAGGGAAGCCCATTTGATGGTGGCGTGGAGATAAGAGACTGGCGAGTAGCCGGGAACGTGTCCCAAAGACGGCATGGTAGCAACGACATCATGATCAGCGTCTGAGATGGGTTTGTCCACACGACAGAGAGATTCCCGAATCAGATATGGCGTACCGCAGACAATTGCTACATGACGGTCCAGGCAGTACAAGCTCCAGAAGAGAAGCTGTCCCATCTGCATCTCGCACGGGGCTCCATCACTCCAGACATTTTGGTCATGCAGACCTATCTGGAAGCACAAACGCACAGCGTTGCTGATGGCATCCGCTGCTGCCGTTGTCTTCCCCGCAAAAATGCAGTAGTAAGCTTTCAGATAAAGGCATTGAATAGTCAATATGTCACCGTTGCCGAGCCATGTTGTGTGGCTGAGGAGGTGTTCTGCCTGAATGAATTCCTTCCAGCCGGAAGCCAATGACGGCCTAGAGGTTGGGGATGGGGAGCATTCCCCAAGTACCCTGACCACCGCAACCACGATATTGATGAGCGCCACAAACTGAAAGAGATCCGTGTACTTGAAAGGGCTATAATCTCGGGCAAGATAACACTCTAGGTGATTGAGAAAAGATCTTTCATCAATGCACATATCTGCAAGTCCCATCAGTGGAAACTCGAATGAAGCGGAGGTGTTTTGGTTGCACCGGTCAAAGACTTACAATGGGGGTTCAGACAGCTAAAGTATGTTTTGACATACTCTCGCAGTTTCTCTACGCTGTATCCTTCCGGTGTGCTATCTCCCCACATCTGGCGTTCAAGAGCATAGCAGGTACTCGGACGAGTTGATCGTGTAAACGGACATAAACTCATGCACTCTGATCTTGACGTCTGAGGGGAGTTTTCCTGCTCAACGTTTCCACCGATGGCACGCTGGAGAGTGGAAATCGGAGGCAGCAATGACGTACCACTTTGAAAGGTCGCATGCATGTCCTGAATGTCTTCAGAGAATTCCCTCATGAATGGGAAACGACATCTCTCATGTTGTGCCGGGGAAAGTGACACACCCGACTCGGAAGTTGTCGCGCTGATGGTCTCTGGTTCTCGCCTGACGTCGTGATCACCATCTAACCTTCTTTCTATGGCGTCCAGGCGGGCAATGACCTTCGATTTCCAGGTCTCAGGGTCTTTCGTCTGTTCGGGAGACAGCACGAAGCCGGAGGTCTGTGCAGGAACATTGCATGCTCCTTGGCTGCTTGATCTGGCAACTCTCAACGTTCCGAAGTGCTGGACCAATGGTATCCGCACATACCTTGGGGAAGAAACGTGCAAGACATCTTTCGTCTTCTTTCTCTTTCTATATCGCCCGGTCGTATAGGTACATTCTTCACCCGTATAGCGACACTGTGGACAAGGTCTTTCTATGGAACACTGAACAAAAGTTGATCAGAAGCTACCCACAGCGCTATAACCAGAAGGCCAGCCCACCTTGACCTTACGTCGATGGCAACCCTCACTGGCAGAGGTCAGCGGTGTACTGTTCTCAACGACATCATCTTCCTTACCAGGCACGCATAACATAACGGCCACGCTTTGAGGCAGCTAGACGATCTCGTGTGATTGCGGTGTCAGCCGTGACTTGTGGCTCGTCAAAGCTGGCATCAGCGGGATGTGATGGTCTGTGGTCCATCGTCTTTTTGAGGTGTAGTTCAAAAGGCCCTGGAAGGTGAATCACGGATGGTCTAGGACACCAAGTCGACTTTTCCCGTAGGGGATTGTTGGCAGGTTTTATCGTTTTATTGTTGCCACGATTCAGCGCCACCCCGCTCGAAGACACCCGAGGCCCTTGGCGAACCAACCGACTCCCGCAAAATCTAAGGCCTATTGGATTAATGCCCTACCAGGGGGAAAAGGCCGGGAGAGGAGGAAAGGAGGAGAAGCGATGCGTGTTGCGGTGTATACTTCTCTCCTATAAGCAGCTGGGATCTAGCAGAGCGAACCTTTTTCAACCAGGATTTTCTGCTTCTGCAGAACAACATCGTTTCATACTCCCCAACAAGGATTGCTATCAGAGACCCTTACTGTCTTCTGGTATCCAGGGTCCGCCTCCACCTCTCGCTTGCACAAATTCAGGGTTGGTAATGAGCTGCGACGCCTGTACTTTCATTGATGTTGTAATTTCTCTGCTGTCAGGGTTTACACCTACACTCAGCTTCTCGACGCAAAGAGACTAACGTGGGAAATGAAAAGTCTCTGCGACGTGATGAGATGGAGCCGAATTCTCTGAATCCTGCGTTTTGTGCGACAAGCATATTTTATCAAGGCAATGACTCTACGTTTACTGGCAAAACAGCAAGAGAACCGAATCAGTCCGACTATGAGGGCTGCCACTCTTGAAGGGTTGACAATGCTTTACCACTCGAGAATCACGATCACCTATGCGCATGCGGAGTGTCTCGCACAGTTTAGTTAATATCGAGCATGGTACTGGGCTGCGTCGTCCATCTGCAATATCCACCAACTGGATAGATACAAGTAAAATGGCCGTCACATGCCACACTGTCAAAGTGATCGAATGTTAACGTCACTCCCTCTATCCATCCGCCCATCTGTTTCTTTGACTCTTGACCCATATCAGTGACGGTGCCACGAGTTTGAGATCCATGGTAATTTCGGATCATCACCCGCAATTTCAAGTAGTGCAGCTTCTGAAGGTCCGGCAACAAACACGATCGCCCCTTCGCAGGCCAGCGAGCGAGCTATGAAGATACATGTCCCGGATGCCGCGCCGATCATGGCGACGCCATTGCCTCTGAGTAGAGAATCACTGGAAATTGTCAGCATATCGAGAGGTACCAAGTAACTCATTCTTTCGATGGGATGAACAAAGATCACCTTACCCATAACATCTACCAAATGATGCACAGTGGGAGTAAAGGTTTGTTTCGTGGCAGGTAAGCAGACCTATCCGAATTCTCCACCTGGCCCAGACCAGATTCACCCGCGCGAGACTTAGAATGTCTATGGAGGTGGTCTAATTGTTCGTCTGGAATTGTCGGAATTGTAGGAAATAGTCGTAAATGGTCGGAATTACGGCGGGGACCCCAGAGTGAGGTGCGGAGGACCAATGATGTCATGAAATAGCCCATTGGTTTAATTTCTCAACCACCAGCAAATCCATATAGTGACAGAAACGACCTTCACCATTAGGCACAAAATCTTCAATCCCCGCACGGTCGGAGGCCACGGAGGTCTAGGCTCAGCAGACTAGGCGTGGCCCGCTTGCTGGTTATCAAATACTCCCCACTCTAGGCAGCAATGGGGCCAGAAAAGCTGGCCTGACGGTACTCCTGGCAACAATAACCGAGAAAGTCCGGGCCCGAGGAGTGGCGAACATTTACAAACTCCGGGCACGTCTCAGGGATCGCCAAGTCGAGACTCAGGATTCGCCGCCAAGTATTTTGGTATAGGCTCAACAGTGTATGAAACGGCTTGGCTTTCGAAGAGAAGAATTGATTAGGTACATATTACAGTATACTCCGTACTCCTTTGGATATGAGCGCCAGGGGGGTTCAAGTGGCGAAATGATCGAAAGTTACCACGCAGTAGGCTTGGGAACATGTACGGGGTTACAGCTAGGCATCCATAGTTGAGGCCCAAAGGGCACCCCTAAGCCCGAACTGGTTTCCGAGAGCGGGCATCAGATAGCGCTCCCTGTGGCTCTCCCAGACTCTGCCGCAGCTCCCTCGATGCTCTGGCACGTGCCAGATTAAAGCAGCCTCGCTCCTTTTCCTGAACAGAAATGGTAATGGATAAAGCACAGTTCGGGGCATATATAAAATATATATATATATAGCCGCTCGAGGGAAGAGAGAGAGAGTGTGTGTGAATAGGAATAATATCATGCTCATTTGCTGCGTCATCAACCAGATCACGCAAATTGTCCTTATCACACTGAAAGGTCCTAAAGTCGGCATTGGTCCTAGTCAAGGATATAATCGGTGAGAGACTGAGATTTTTCAACCCCGGCACCCGGACTTTTGGCTCATGATACCAGTGACAAGAGAAAAAGGGCAGGGGCTGACGACTAGGAGTGATTCACTTATATTGAAATACTGAAGTTGAGTACGAACCACTGCTATCCTGCGCCTTATGAAGTTAGAGAAAGCTTTCGAAACAGAACTAGCAGATGAGGCCATAGTCATTTCTCTCATTTCTGAAGCTTGCTGGTTACTACGGGTAGTCCAGGAGATTTATACAATTTCCCGCCTCGCCACACATGCGTGATATTGTCCGGCATTGTCAGGATCTCAATATCATCCAAAGGATTGCCCGCAACAGCAATGAAATCGGCATCATATCCCTCCTTCAATTCTCCAGATAACGGAGCCTGTGGTCCTAAAGTTAACGGCCCGTTGGCAGTACCAGCTTCGATGGCTTGCAACGGAGTCATCCCTGCGTCGACTGCGCATTTCAATTCCAAGGCATTTGCACCATGTCCGGCATGATGCCCTGGTATGCTCACACCAAAGTCGGAGCCCAATGCGATTTTGACACCACCTTTGACTGCAGCTGCGTATGCTGCCCGCCTTTGAGGTTCGATCTTCTCAAATTTCTTCAAGCTCTCGGGATTCAAGAGCTGTGTTTGCTTTTTTACGGCTTCGTTGATGGCCCTTGTCGCAACAAGAATTGCTCCTTTCTCCAACATCAGCTTGATGCATTCTTCATCCATGTACGTCCCGTGTTCGATGGTGTGGGCTCCCGCCTTCAACGCTGCGATGATTCCAGATTTGCCATGGCAGTGCGCGGCAACGATTCTCTCAGCACGAGAAGCCTCAGCGACCATGGCCTCTAACTCTAGGTCTGAAAACTGTCGGTGCTCAGGATTATCTCCGGGACTACCGACGCCACCGCTGGCACAAACTTTGATGAAGTTTGCGCCTTGTCGAAGCTGGAGACGAACAGCCTTCAGACACTCGTCGGGGCCATCGCAGAGATGACAAGGAACCCGTTTCTCACATGCATCACGCCATACATTCAGTGGCAGCTCGTGGTTGTCTGCATGGCCACCTGTTTGACTGATCAAGGCGTTGCAAGAGTAGATTTTGGGCCCTGGCATGTGGCCTTCTTGAATGACTTTGTCGATCAACAGACCGTGACCCCCGCAGTCTCTGATTGAGGTGAAACCGGCACCGAGCAGTTCAGCTGCGTCACGAATGAGTCTGGCACCAGCAATGACAGGATTCAAATTCCAGATTGCTGTCCCTGAAAAATGGACGTGGCCAAGCATATGGACATGACAGTCCCAGAGGCCCGGCATAACGACTGGTAACCTAGTGGCAGGCAACAATGTGTAGATTTCTGGCATCTGGTCTTTGCCTCCAACGTAGAGGATACGGCCGCCATTGAAAACGAGAGCTGCATCTTTGATTGGCTCTCCTCGACCAGGAATCAATAAGTCTGCGATTATCAGAGAAGTCGAGGAAACAACCTCTTGCTCTGCAAAAGGATTAATGCCGCTCATGGTATTAGTTGTCATCCAAGGCGGAGAAATGCTTCTTTGGTGATTGGTAGCTAGGCTGTTGTGGCAAACACGGACAGGAACTTCATGTGAATCTAAATAGGTCGAGTCAGATGGACTGCCGATGGCAACCTGAAAGACCCGGAGATAGCAGTAATGGCGGCGACATAGTGAAACGAAGCAGACTGTCCTGAGTTACCTGGTCGACCGAGAAATGACCTGGGTATCCAAACGAGGACAGATCTGGGGGCATCTACCATCCGCTCAAATCTGACCCTCCGATTGGTTGCACCGCCTTGACCGTCCTAGGTGGTATCTTGAATATCACAATGGTTATGCTCCGTCACTCGTCGTCTCCGAGAATGATAATGTGTTCCGGGTTGGACTTACACTTGTGGATTAATGGCATAAGAGATAAGGATTCTTGCTGATAATTATTCGTCTCTAGCGGCGGGCAATCATGTCTCCTGAGTGCCGGGGGACTCAGCCTGATGGCCCTGCGTACCTCCACTTGGCTCGACTAGGCTGCAGTCAATCGGACTTTCGCAACACAACATCATTCACCGTTATTAGACTTGCGTTCCTTGGGGTCTATCGGTAGGTATCATTGGTACGAACATAGTGCTGGGCAGGACAGTCGGAGGTAGTGATCGATGGTATCCTCTTCACACTACTTACTGTATCCTCGATGGCTAAATCTTGCTAGGCTCACTGCAGCTCAAGCTAAGTCAAACCCATGCTGTTTCAAAGGCCCTAAACGTTCAAAGCGAAGTATGTCAGCATTGTTACGATACGATATGTTGATCGCAGTAGATAGGTCACCTACCCAAGTGAGATGAATCGGTGCATTCATGCTGTTCTCAATCATGTCGAACGTGGATGAAAAGGGATCCCCTACGATGTCATAACCGACCGGACGCCGAGCTATCGATAGGCTTGAAAGGTCCAGTGAAGCTGCTCCAAGAGATCTATTAGCTTGTTCCCGTGTATAATAGGAAACGTAGTCAATTCTGTACATGGTGTTTGGTGCACAAAATTCGTTCCGCGGGGGGGGGGGGGGGGGGGCTCCAGCCGGCACCAAACTCACGCATAAAATTATGATTGCTTGGACCTGGATTCCCTGGAGGGTGTGATATCGTGCCAATTGTAGCATTTGATGTAACACCTAGGTTCTCAAGCATTAGACTTAAGATATGTGAAGCATTTGCGGCTTCATTGGAAGTCGCTGACGCTTGGGCCCAGATCTCGAAGGATCCGTGGATGGCTTTCATCAAGTCTCTCCTGGGATAGGGCACGTTCTGCTCATCTTGTCGGCCTTGAACCATAGATCTAAGTTCAAGGTATAGAATGACGGCGCCAAGTAGAAAGTCGTTGGTATAATGCCAGGTCATCTTCCAACGCTCTTGATGGAAACAGCCTCCTGGCTGGGCGTTTTTGTAAAGTGATGATTGGTGATCCAAGATCTGCATTGCAGCTTTGACGCATACATTTCTTGAATATTGGCAGTACGTATCCTGCGAATGCAAATAGAATGATCGCCGATGCAAGATACATTGAGCCCTCCGGTAAGCCATATCAATAGCAATGCGTCGGAGAAGGACGTGAGGAGCATCAGTAATGAAACTGGTACGTGCTTTGACTAGGAGCCATGGTGGTAGAGAGCGATGTACCTCACCAAGGTGTTCATCGAGTTCCATCATCTTGCTATTTGTGATAGGTGTTCGGTGATTGACGGTGGTTATTATCCTCCCAAGAACTTCTATCAGCTTGCTTTTCTGCACAAGATAGGATATTGCTGTGGACTCAAGGTCAGACCTAGGGCTCGGTAACTTCACAATATCTTCATCAAAGTCGTCATCAAGCAAATTCAGAGGAATCGCTGTATCATCGACACCTTCTGCAATGAGTCTTGGCATTCCAAGTTGTGAAGACATCAGTATATCGGCCATACGAATCCAGGTCCAGACTCGACGACGCATCTCTGCTTGAAAGACGGAGATGCTCGGGTACAATGAGCCGTCGCGATGATATCCCATGCGCATGGCTATGCGAACAATGATACCAAACACGATGTGCAGGCTGAAAGGCAGTCCAGGATGTCGAATAGTCTCTGAGGCAAAGTACAAAATGAGTGCCTCAACGGTATTTTTTTGGGGTTTGGTATATTCACTGAGAATAAGGCATTGTGCTGCTTTCTTGTGAAAATGGGATGACATCTCCTGCGAGGTCTCGGGCAGCCCAAGAGGTCCATCTCCCTTAAGAGTGCTCAGATGGGCCCCTAGAGACATCAAACTGAAAAGCAGACTAAGCCAGGCCACTGGGATTGTCCTAGGACTTTCCCAAAACTTCTCATACTGCTCAAAAATCAGTATCCTGCGAAACATATAGCGAGAATCAAGCTTGTCACCTCTTTGGCAAAAGTGCCAGAATGCAGCACAGCTTGCTCATGTCATTAGGGCTTCCATCATAAGACATTGCTAAGAACTCACCAGGAGCGAGATCGACAGAGGCGAAAAACCACGACAGAAGACGGTCGACTACATTCCTTGTGGGAAAGGAAGATAGCATATTATCGAAAGAAACTGGCTCCTGGTTTCCAAAGAGCAGATCTGGACTATTCGGACTGAGGTTGACCGCCGCTTGTCCATCTAGCAGTAAGGTATCTCTGGGTGGTTGCAGGGAATCACTGTAACCAATGACCTAGAGTCAATGTCACTCACAACAGGCTTAAGAACGACAACATCATCCATAAGGCTTGGGAAGGGTAATGCACCCAGAAAAAAGATTGCCAGGTATGATACGTTGGTATTGCCGTACATACCTGACTTAGTGGCGTTGCCCAGTGTGCTCTCTCAACATGAATCGTCTTCGTGTTTCTCATGTCTACTCGTCCGGGTGGTTCGTCGAATTCAGATAGGCTGGATTGGCCATCCAATGACGCAGCGCTCGATCTACCCACTGTAGAGGCACTTCTTGCTGCCAAATTGACCTGAGGTATCAAATTGGTGGGAGTTTGAGTTAAGCGGACCGCTTCACCTCCGGGCGCGGGGAACGAACCCTGAGCATGGTTGTTATATTGAACACTTTGTCGTTCGAATGGCACGTAAGTACACGAGGGAGCTATGTCTCGTTTGCGGCAATTTTGGCATGGATGATTTCGGTCACATTTGAGTCTGGAGAGCTTTTCAGTATGGAGATGTGTTTGGTGTCTAGTGGATTGAGGAATTACTTGCGGCTTCTGCAAATGGTGCAGGACAGCTGAGGCTTATCTCGTCGGCGACTCGGGGGTATGTACCTTCTGTTGGTACCAGATGAAGACATGAAGAGACTAGGGAGTATGGCAATACCAGGTATTGCACGCTGCAAGCCTTTGTGGGAACAACGTTTGGAGGGAACTCGTCCATCGGTCTGGGTTGTTTCTGAAGTCGCTGATCAATTCGAGGACCCTCGCCTAATCAGCATGCTTGGCTTGCTAGCACTCATCCTGCCATGAAGTCAGCCGCGGGCTCAAGATCAGGTGGCCTTATCGGGCTGGTAACACTGTTTGGCCTCGGAAGGCATTCTGATATCGACGTCTCGGAAGTCGCCTGTGCACAATACCTACCTTGAACCATCTGCATTTGGTAATGGATTCCTTGGCTTGGACGGTATCGGAGCACTTGTTTGCAATTGCGCTTCTGTAGTACAGACCCGGAGTACTACAGCAAAACGAACGACTCAGATGCTCTCGAAACTTGACACGTTGGCAGCACGGAAGCCTCCCGGCAGCCCCATGACGTCAAGATCGCCCCCCCCCTCCCCGGGGCCCCAATAAACATAAACTCCGATGGCAGGAGCACATCCGTGCCTGCCCCGTTTTCCATTGCCATGTTTCATGTTTCATCACGTTTCACGGATCGGACAAGTTGCCTATCGGCTTACAGAGACCGGCACACGTCTATGGCCGTATCAGACGCCATAGCCGGTTGACGAGGACGCCGACGTCGATACGCCCCAACGTTCATCACTGGTACCCGAGCAGAAACATGACCGGACTCCCGAGTTTTAGCAAGCCTTATCCTAAGTTTACGCCTCGACTTAAAGCACACTTCATGTCAGCTTTCTCTGCCTCGTTGTCTCATTGCTTGTCAATCAAGCCTTTGTCATAGAAACCATGCCACTGTCGACAAAGCTCTCCGTCACACGCCCCTTGCCTGCCAGCCTCGACTCTCTTTATTCCGGACTTGATACTAACTGATGAAGCTACCAAAAAGAGCTCGCTGCGAAGTGGTGGCAAGGTTCTCTTGGTGGCGGCGGGACCATTGTCTGAGAAGAACCTTCGATAACTTCTTTTGAATACTACTTTGAAATGCTTGTAATCTCATCTGGTTACGACACAATTTCAATCCCAGTGGGAAGGCGCTCTGCGGCCAGCAGAGAACAAATACAGACTCTGATGGATTCCCAATTCGGAATGGCTGACAGGGTTACCGAAGGCCTTGAACCACACGGTGCTCCCACGCAGAGCGACCCGTTGAATCCCGACAGACTGAGAAACAACTACCGTCAACATTGATTAAACATTGTGCTCGCCGATCGCACCAGGCGTCTCAGAATTGGAATAACCGGGTGCTTTTCCATATCTCTTACCCTCGTCTTCCCAGAACGTGACAAATACCTATTGAACGCATTCTGCCTCAAGTGGCAACCCATAGATCAAGGCAATCTCCAAGCCACGGCGACCGTGTAGGCTGCTGAGGGAATGGATTTGCGAGCGGATGCCAAGCGATGGTTTTCACACCAAACTTAGCTGGAGAAGTGCACCCTTTTGCATCCTTTTACATCGCTTGACTCTGTGGCCTCGTTGTTGACTCGATTATCCACTTTGGCACTTTGAATCAGCTTTTCTGGTATAGCAACTCCTCCTCTTTATCCTCCTCTTTGTCGTCAATACAATGGGCGATCTTTTGCCTCAAGACCGCACCAAGGGAGTGCGTTGAGCATAAGGCCTCCTTGAGCGCCACGTAAATGCCTTGCCAGTCGCCTGGCGCCAGGAGCCTAGGTGGGTGAGGTCTTCGACAGTAGAAAGGCGCTGAGGCTCACTTGCACATGTGGGCGCTTATCACTGGGTTCGACATCGTTTGTAAAGACGAGCCGAGTGCAAGGGTTCCTGGGAGGCCTGTTTAGGTGTATTCATCATGGTAAAGAGACCCAAAACCGCCGCGGATTTGAGGATCGAGTAATTCGTAATACCGAGGGTGCTATTATCTCGCAGCGCAAGCGAGAAGGTACTAAAGTTCACCAAACTGGCTGCGCCTGGCCGGCTTACATTCCAGTACAACCAACTAGTCTCTTTTGGCAGCCGTTGCAAGGGCTCATTACGAAATACCTGGCGCCATTGAAAGTCTTCCATTCGATATGTGGAGGTTTGTACACGGCGGACGAGGTTCGGATCGTCCCGTCTAACTTCAAGCATGATAAAGCACCATTGCTCCCAGCGACGAGCAAAAGATGCTGGCGTTTTCTTTCACTCGAGTACATACACTCTCAATTATCTACGTTGAAACTCCTGGGCATCGCAGTCGCCACATATCGGGAGGGGTTGGACCTCTTGGATGATGCTCTTTCCAATCCCGAAGGTTCGGAACTTCGAACTGTGCCACTACAGGACAAATGACACGATTCATTCTTGGACTTTATCCTACGAGCAATGGACGCGAGCGGCTCACTTTAAAAAACCGAGATCAAGAAAAAGAACATCATTCCGGTTCGGGTTGGGAACGAGCGAGAGTGGTACAAACCAAGCCAAACGATCTACTACCCAATTATTGTGGATGAAGGTGCCAGATCTAACCGAGTCCAAATTGAGATGCCAATCGGCTTAGATCTGGTTGTCCTCCATCCGGATGCTGCGCGAGATTCTCCCCGACACAAGGTCTACCAGTCGCTCGGAGTGGGCACCTGTTCGCCTAGTACTCTGTGCAACGCTATTTTGGCCTATCAATCCACAGGCGGAACGAAAATGAGCTCAGCCTTGCTCGGCTGTTTCCAGCTACTGTTCTGGTTTTCGGATGCGTACAAGTTTCCACGTAATGGCAGCCCTTCGTCTCTTGTCGCCCAATGCAACGGTGGAGGGTACGTAGCAACCAGTGAATTGTTTATGCGTTCACAGCAGCCATACCATGCAGAACGCCTTCTGCGCTTACTAGATAACCCAAAACACAACCGTCATTTCCTAGATGAAAGCTATCAGACATCCTCAGTTGCTACGAGATCTCGAAACAATCTCACGTGGGAACGGTGGCTCTGCCAAGTAGCTGGCGCCAGGTGGTTTCCGCCACTGAACGACGGAGACGAGCGGCATTGGATGATTGAAACCATTCGGACAGAGAATCCGCAAATATTTGTCCCACTTCTCCAGCACTATTGGTCGCAGGAGTATGGCGACGTGTGCAGATTCCGCGGCAAAATCAAGACCGCCTTGATGGAGAGTATGGTATTCTGTCAAAATGGCCAGTATGAACGCCTCCACCAGACCTGGTTTCCAAACAATTCCATTATCAGCACCGCCCGGTATTACGGTATTGACTCGAAGCTCCCGATTCTCCAACTCCCAGAGTCCACCGCGGACTACGTGATCTCACAATGGTCATTCTTCAGTGACTTGGACGTCCGATCAGTCGTGGAACTGTCCTTCTACAAAGAGGCATTGACTCTCTTGTGCGCGACGGGTCAAGCACCACTCGGTGGTGTCGAGCGGTTAAGCAATTTATATAGAAATATGGGAGGTAGAACAACCCTGGCGGACCGAGCAACCCTCAAAGTACGTGGAAATCTGCCCGTTGCTCTTGTTCTCCGTCCTCAGATCTTGCTGATAGTGTCTCAGAATGACTTTAAAGAGAAAACTTGGGTATGGGATCCAATCAGCAGCAAATGGCGCGCTCTTGGTGAATGCGTCTGGGAAAGCGCGATCGAGCTGAAATGCAAATTCGCTCTCACTCCGACGTACACAGCGTCTAATATCTCCGAATTGTTCCGAACGCTACTGGAGATTGGGAACCTCACCTTATCTTGCTTAGTCGACGAGCTCGAGTACATGCAGGCGCATTCTCAGGCCGAATCGGGCGAGGTTTTTCTCGATCGTGCTTCAGCCCTCTATACCTTGCTCAAAGATGTGGTTCAAGATGCTGAAGATAGGAAATGGATTCGGTGAGCAAGTTTTGAGCAATGCCGAACGAGCTTCGAGACTAACACCCGACTCAGGTCGATCTTCAAACAAAAAGATCTCATCTACAACAGGAGCAGCGGTTCCTGGCTAAAGCCGAACTCGTGCATCTGGCACGAAACGATAGATATCGGAAACCACGTGCCCATCGCCGCCATGTACCCGGACTTACAGGAATTCTTCGTGGACGTTCTTAGTGTCAGTACCATCACGAGTGGCTTCATGATGAAACAATTGGCCACCGCCGCAGCTCGGCCACCCAAAGATGCCAATGAAGTCAAGAAGCTCATGTTGTCAACATCTCAGTCGCTCGGCGCCGAAAATCGATTGTCCGAAGTCGAAGAATCCGTCGAGTCCCTATTGCAATGCCAATTTCTGCCCTGCAAAGCACCCCAGACAGGTGACATTGTATTTCGGACTGCATCCGAAACGTTCTTTATTTTGGACAATCAGTACTGTGGGGAGAAATTCAGTAGCAAAATATTCATGCTCGATTTCCCCTATGAGCAGCTAATATCCTTGCACGAGTTATTCAGAGTTCTTCGCCTTGACGACCATTACCTCACCCGGCACGTAGGCCCTGAGACCTCTGCTGACGGTCCCAAACGCAACAATTTACTCACAGAACAGTTTCAGCAGTGTGCATATCCTATATCATGGTAAGTCTTGCTTTTGAGAAGGAACCTTGCGTCAGAGGATATGCCTAATACTGTATCAGTTGCGCCATCTCGCACCGAAGCTCTCTATATTCAAACCAAAACATACAGATGTACAATGATCTTGTGTCCGCCACAATTCAGACATCGGCAGATATGTCGACCAAGCTCGTGGTCGTACAAGACAGTGTCTCTGTCAAGATTGTGAATGACAGACTTTCACTTCTCATCGAGCAGAACGACGAGGGACTATCCATCATTCTCCCTAAGGACAAAGTACAGAGAACGCTGTGCATGCGTGGTCAGCTGCCGGGGAGACTCGCAGAGATTTTGAACATCTACGACTCTAGGGGCGAGAAGCAGCTCTATCGGATCCTCAACGAGCTCGAGTGCGGCACAGATGCCATCCTCCTCCAAGAAGAGATTTCGCGAGTGTCGTGGCTTCCCGAGACTTGCCGTCCCGACCCTCCGCCACCAGCCGAACGGCCAGAGGGTACCTTGCAGCGACAACTGGCACATATCGCCCATGGACAGCCTGAGGACGGCCAGACATACCCGGTGGAGATAGGGGAACCTGAAAGTCCCATACGGGCCATGGGCTCGATTGCGACCAATAGCTACCAAGACCGTCCTCCACCACCGTTCAGAGCCCTTCCAGACGTGCCCGACCATGCCACAGACGCACCTATGTACTGGAAAGTACTCGAGCACGTCCGTAGGCAGGCCGCTTCTTTCATGCACGTGAACGGTAATGGTACATATACCACGCCTGAAAACATCACGCAGGCTTTCGCATCGTTGAGTCTCGAGGGCGACGACATTGACCCTGCCGACTATAAGAACCTGTTTGGAAGTGAGTTTTGGCTAAGCAAATTCAGAGTGGGCGCTGCCGGGGAGTTATTTGTAAGTTCTATAACCTCGATCCAGGGGAGTTCTTATCGTGGGTCGGATTCTAACGCATCCAACGCTACATTTGCAGGTCTATGAGACCCTCAGAGCTCTCCTGCCAGGTACATTTGGACTTGAAAACTGGCAGAGTAAGATCCGGTACCTAGTCCAGGCGCATGAACAATATGCGCACGTCACGAAATGGAGTCAACGAGAGACAGCGGACATCATGTATCTGGACCAGAACAACTCGCTCCGCACTCTGTTCCGTACAAACCCCCCTGGAGATGTTTTTCCTGACTGGGCTCCTGATTGGCTTACACCGGACGGCGAGAATCCGGTAAGTGCTCGGTCAGGCCCTTTTCGAGATTTTGTGATGTAAATCGTGAGGATCACTGATGGCTAACGTGTCCAAGCAGTCATTCGAGTGGCTTTTCGAAGTCAAGACGTCGCTGGGACCATGCGAGACGGACTTCTATATGAGTCCGAATCAACACGCCTTGGTGAGTTGCACCTAGACAGATCCTTATCGGAAGTCCCTTCCAACGCCCGACAGAGTTGACGCTAACTTCATGTCCGTGTTCATGCGGATAGATGCGCTGTCTTGGCGTCAGAGAACACGATACTGGTCGCCGCCAGGTATATTGCATTGTGCGCGTTTACAACCTCCTGTCCGATCAGATCGGTATCAGCTTCTTCATCGACCCCTGGCGGTTCCGCGAGGGTCGGTTGGAGTTTGGCACGACGGAGAAGTGGAAGGTCACGGCTTCATCTGCAGAGGACTGGTAGCAAGCCAATCGTCAGCGGCACTAGGACGTAAGATTTAGGCACTACGAGGCCAAAGACTCGACCAAAGTTCCCCTTGCAGCCTCGTATTCTGCCAGGGTTGGACGGAGACGGCAGGAGATCTTGTCCCCACGGAATAGTGGGCGTACTGGGCCCATCAGAGTACCCACTGATTCGTCACCGCAATGCTGGGTCGTAGTAGGTCGTCGAATAGGGAGGATCGTAGAATCTCGGATCGTACCAAGGCGAGGATGTGTGACCGAGCAATCCAAGGTTGAGAGGAGAGAATTTGGCGATCAAGAAAAGAAGAAAAGAGCAGAGGCGCTTTATAGACCGCGCGAAAGCAGACTGATGGCGCCGAGCCCTTTTCAGAGGGGCACAGCTGGAGCCGGTTTAGGCCTCCCTTTCACCGACACTGATTGCATGCTTAACTGCTCAACACATCGACACTCGAGCAACGACGTAACCTGATACAGGACAACAACCTCGCTGTGAAAGCTTCTCCAGAGTCCGTCCAACCAACGAAGACCTTCGTACCAATCGACCATGGCCACCGACGAGTCTCCCCTCCTCCCGTTTTATCCGTCCCTCCCGTCGGTTCTCGACCTGCCGGAGGTATACGTTGACCTCCTTTAGGGCCTGAGCGGTAGCGCTTACGACCGTCAATTCTATTTCTTCTCTGCACTTCGTCGTAGGCTATGGACAGTGACGGCTTTCACTTACGCAAGCGAGATTTTGGACTGTCAGGCTGTGTTACTACTTCTGAGACACCGTAATATGGTGGTGTGGTCCTAGAATACAGTCTATACTGGACTTACATCTGTCTCTTGATTGGTCCCTAGCGCCCTCGGGCCTAGAATTGATGTTAAGCACAACCGGGACAATGTCGGCTGCCGCGTCCCTACGCTAGTCGCGCTCTTAGACGACTACTTACTCGGATGCGAAGGTGAGGCAGGGTGAGTGGGTATAAAGGCGGCACGCTCGGGATGAGTCGCACGTGATCTACGAGCAATTTTTACTCATCTTTCACTGCCAAGGTGGCGCATCCCTTAACCGTCAACAAGAGGACGCCGATTACCAAGATAATGACGCTACTTTGGTCGCAATGGTACCATCTGAATTCCCGAGGCTCACCCGGAGTAAGCCTACTCCGAAAGGAAATCTGATCTTACATGCGAAGGATAGCCAAACGACTCAACGTCTGATGTATCCTGCCACCTAATACAATTGAAATCTCCAGGAAAAGATGGGTTACGCTGATAAACTCCAGGGCAAGACCATTGTGGTGTTTGGGGCATCAACAGGGTATGTTGTCCACGAAATCCTGTTAGAGAGACTGAGATCCGTGTAGAATCGGATTTGGAGCCGCCGCTGCGTTTCTCGACGTGGGCGCCAACGTTATAATCATTTCGTCCTCCCAAGAGAAAATCGATAAAGCTGTAGGGCGTCTTGATAGCCCTCAGGCGAAAGGCATAGCGGTCAACGTACGGGATGAGAAAGCCGTGGTTGCGGCTCTGCAATCCCTGGCTCCTGTTGATCATGTAGTGTTTTCTGCTGTCGACAACATCATTCGAGGGAAGCTCGAAGACTTAGAGCTCGAAGACGCGAAATATTTATTCGGTGTCAAGTTTTGGGGAGCAGTTACGGTCGGAAAGGGTTAGAGATCCCCTCGAATGTTTCAGACTGACATGGAAGGCTAACCAAGCCCAAAAGCTGTGCTGAAATACGATATTATTCGTCCAGGTGGTTCTTTGACCCTCACATCTGGGACGGCTGCTATTAAACCCGGGAAAGGAGCCGCTGTAGGTGGTGCTTTGAACGGCGGTGTCTTGACTCTTACCAAAGGGCTGGCTGCGGATCTCTCAGAGAAGAAAGTCCGAGTGAACACAGTGGTTCCTGGGCTGGTCAAAACAGAGCTTTGGGACAAGCAAGGGAAAACCCCAGAAGAGCAGCAGGAGCTTTTTGACAACAGCAGCTCCAAGTTGCCAGTGGGGTTTGTAGCAACTCCAGACCATATCGCTGAGGCGTATTTATACGCCGTACGGGCAGACTATGCGACAGGTACATTAATCGAAATTGGTAAGCTTTTCAGTTCCACCGCTGAGACATCAAAATACTGACCCGCCACAAGACGGTGGGGTTCTTCTATAGGCCAGTAGATTGGGGAATCTGCGACGTGTAGAACATAAGTCAAGCATTGAAGCAAAGCCTTAGTAACAGTGTCCGATCCATGGAATGTCCAACCAACCCATCATCCATCTTTCATTTTAGCTTCTTCTATGAGGTCAATCTGGTGTGTCGCCACACATCTCCTGTAATAGCATCCAAATTTGATCTTTTCACAGCATTCACGTTGCGTCCATGGTATTTCTTTTCGGACCCTGGGTGCGACGACTAATCTTTATTAACGAGTTTGAGGTTCTTCAATTTGAACTGCATGCCTTCGTTGGAGATCTTTTGGAAGAAGGATGCACTTGTCATCTCTGCCAGGATGCCAAAGCTTTCTACGGAAGATCCGTCAATCACAACTTCGAGAACATGCTTTCCTTTTGTGACCGCGCATCTAGCTCGTGCGTCCATGCACTACGAGGCTGTGAGTGTAGGAACCAGTAAGTGTGGGACAAATCTGCTGGCTGTAAAAGGAAAGCATCAAGATCGGCTAGCTTTTCTTTGGCCCCTTCTCGTTCCCACTTCCTCTTCGACCAACCCCCGATCAGCTTGCCGTCGACGGGTCCATCCACAATGATGTGAGCTGCATGAATCCCTTTTGACTGGTATTCACGGGTTATGATCTGTGCCAATGACCGCAGGCCAAATTTCCCAGGCGAGAAGCTGCTGAGCCCTGGATTCCCCCGAAGCGAGCCAGTCGCACCCGTGAATATGATGGTCCCCTTCTCCGCTGCTAGCATATCTGGCAGGGCACATTTTGTGGACCAGAATGCCCCAAACAGATTTATCTTGGTAAAGTTCTCAAACTCTTCACTGGTGGTGTCAAGAATGGATCTTCCGTTGACACGCCGTGCGCCCGCGTTATAAACGAGAACCTGGACTGGTCCCAACTCCTGACGAACTCGACTGAAGCTCTCGATAACGGTCTTTTCCACTCGCAAGTCAGTGATGTAGTAGCGGGCTGTGCCATGGCCAAAATCGGTATTTATTCCCTTCGCCATGTCTCGAAGTTTGTCTTCCGTCCGAGCGAGCAGAGCGACTGCAAATCCTTCAGCCGTGAAACGGCGTGCTACAGCTTCACCGATCCCAGGTCCAGCTCCGACGACGGCAATGACCGGTTTTTTCTGCATGTTTGACGACATAGTGATTGCACCAAGAAAATGGGATTTCACCGTTAGCTCATTCACTCCAGATGGAGGTTTGTAGTTGATTGACTGCAGTTGATCTTAGTTTGGGCTTGCCCTGATTTCCAGACTTATCGATCAATCTGCGGTATAGGGCGCGTTTCCTGGGCTTGGTTTGTGATAGAAAACAGCTTTCCTTATGATGTTGAGGTAGCCATGCAGACGCTTTTTAAGAAGTAATGTTGGACACCCTTCGCCTGACACGATTACTGATATACTTGATGCTAAGTAATAAAAGCGGCAGACCTCGGCAAAGCTCCTATGGGCGCCAATGCTTGCCTAGTAGCTAACGAACCGTCGGTGCCTAGGTGTGCCTATCTAGTGCACCCTATTCGCACGTATGTACGAGGGAAGATGTCCTTACCGAGCACCTGGGTAAATCTTTTGGTAGGTCGCCAAGCTGACTAACTATCTGACCCATAGATAGCTAAGTTCCGCACCTCATCCAACCCTAGAACCCCATACCAAGCTTCTTGTTGATCCTATTCAAAAATCTTTGTTTGGAAGTAGATAGAGCAGTCGGTGGGTCTTGGCTGATTAATCTGGATTCAATGCTACATGTGAATTCTTCTCCTGAGACATTTCATTTCGGTCTTGGGCTAGTCATGGCATCGTATTCAAATCTTTTGGTATCAAGTGTTCCACTAGAAATGGCCTCTAACCATCAGCGGGACGGGACATGGGAGGAATTAGAGGCTGCTTGATCAGCGTCTGTACCGGCTCTCTCAGGGGCATACCAGCTCCTTCCAAAGTGGTGTTGGACATATTTTTCACCGTATAAAGGGTCCCCTGCATGGCTGTGTTTTTGACTTCCAGCGAACCCATTAATGGGTAAAATCAAAACATCTCCAAACAACCTCGGCTCTCTCTGATCGTGAAAAGTCTCCCAGGTCACATTTTGACCCTGGTTTTGGAGAACTTGAATGACGACATCACTAATCATTCCTGGTCCGGTCGCCTCGAGCACTTCCATTTTGTCCAACGTGAGCGCACTTAAAGCAACTCGTTTACGACGAGCGAGGAACTCGAGGTTGCTCATCACTCTCTGGACGGCTGTCTCATATATTGGGTGACCCGGTTTCGCCATCAGAGTCCATTGACAGAAACTGACTGGACGGACGAACATTTTGTAGGTGGTGTCGTCGTATTCTATACCGATGATAGCATTGACGGTTTTGGCGCCAAGGTCGACAGGAATCCAACGATCGGGATGCAGCAGACAAGAAGTGTCTATGTCGCTGTAAACTCCGCCGACAGCAAGCATCGTCAGATATCTGAGGAAATCCGCTTTAATAACGGGGAGACTTAGTTCGTCCCAGAACTTTATGATTGATCGCTGCGAAGAAAAATTGGAATGCACAAAATCGTCCGCATCATCGTCTGAAAGAAATCAGTCCAACTCGAATCCTGAAGTCACCGCTTACAACATACCACTCAAGAAATTATATTGAAATCCTTGGACGCCCTTCCACGTATCAGCCTTGTCGGCATATTGTTGTTTGCCGTGCTCGCTAGCGGTTTGCCAAACAACCCTTGGAAACCTTGATGGGTAAGTCTTTGGTGCAGAGAAATCAGCTGCTTCAGCAGCAGCCACGTGCTGCTGGATGTCGTCACTCATATCCGGCCTTTTCCTCCAATTCTTGTCGTCAGTGTTAACAGCATTTAGTCTCTCGGAGGGTTGCCATATTTCAATCTTCAAGATACGCAAAGACCAGTACACCCCACAAAAAAATATCACGGCTGCAATCCATAGCCGTACGATGCCCGTTTTTGACACCATAATACGAAGCGCACAGCTTGTTTTCGTTCTTTAGTCGTAAGATTCAATGATCTCGGTAGTTTCCAGGGATTTCGATAAGGCTGGAGGATTCTGGAAGCAAACTTTGGTCTTTCTAGCACTGGGGGTTTCGGCAGGGTTCAGAGTTTCGGGTGGTCGGCGAACTGTAATCTATGTAGCCATTGTGGGTAGGCACTGAAATTTCCTTGTAACTTTTGCAACTTCAAGTCATACATGGGCAATAGGTTATGGCTGATCGTGTGAGAAGAATAGAGTACTGTGATCTTTTTCCTGACTGAAATTCCTGGATCAATGTCTGCTCTGGTCAAGACTCAGGAGTAGCCTTGTGGTGCCGCGTGGCTTGCCGAGAAGTCTCGCTTGGCCCTAGAAATACTTGACACCATGCGTAGCATAGACCTCGTGAAGTATCGACGCCACTAGATATTGGTTAATCGCTGATAACAGCCTGCCAAAACAAGATTTCAGCTGTCAATGGCTAAAGACAGCCTCGAACACGTCTTGGTTATTGATGGGTGCCATTGAAATGGCCCACTATGGATCAGGCCCTTGCCCGTCAAGTAGCTGTCATTGTCTCAAATGGGAACGACATCTACCACCATCAAACCCCTGATGGCGGTCCAAGGAACACCATCTTTGTCTTCCCGAGGTCAAGCAAGAGAGAATCGCATAGGGGCCCATTCTTACTGTATGAACATGAGAGGCATTGGACCTGGGAGCCTTTGTGTGCATCGCCAACTAGTGAGATCGGGAGGATCGCCCGCTTGACAGATTCCGAATACTGAATACCCCGTATCGTGACAAGGAATCAGCCTTATCGCTCGCTCGCTAAAGTAGTCTTCTTGTTTGTATGGGTACCGATTATGGTCGTCCCACCCTGCCTTTGGGCCCTTTTTTACGGATCCTCCTCCGCTCATTTAGCACGAAACTGGTAATCGTCCTGCCCCTTTCGTAATTATGCCCCATCTCGGAATTCTAGATTGTCCCCTAAAATTTTGTACATGTACCGAGTTGAAGGCTCCCACTCCTTGAAATCGTTTCTTTCTCCCCCGTCGTCCAAATCCATTTTGACAACCCAGCCGCAAGCTGAACCGCAATGGTTCGATCGCATCAATTACACTACCACCCGGAGCGATCACTCTGCCTTGAACCCTGACTCGACCATTGAGAAATCATGATTTGGAGGGCGAATTTGAAGCTGATCAGTGTTCTCACCACCGTACTGTGTATGGGCACAGTGATCACTGATTGGTTTGGCATATTCCGCAATGCCGGGAATTCACCTCCCAATGTTGCAAGTCTAGAGGACGAGGGTTTTCACCGCGGATCCTCAATCGGAAAATTGTCAATGCTTTACGGAGAGACCAACACCCTCTATGAGCGTGCTTTGGCGGCACATGTTCCACACAACAGAAATTTCGGCTACAGCATGTATGTTTTGAGAGAGAAGACATTGCCAGGCTATTGGTCAAAGCCCGCATACATTCTTGAGCAACTGTTGGCCGAATTGGCTTTGCCAGAAGACAGGCGGCTCAAATGGCTCGTGTATGTATTCGCGGCCTATAGCTTGGCGACAAGTGATTAATTCTTTTGTGAACACAGTTGGTTTGATGGAGACATTGTGTTGATGAATCCAAAAATACCCCTGGAAATATTTCTTCCGCCGGACGATAAATGGAATCACATTCACGGGGTAGTAACAAACGATCATCGAGGACTCAACAACGGTGTCTTCTTTCTACGCGTTCATGAGTGGTCTGTCTGGCTCATGACAGCATGCCTGGGCACCGAAATATTTGATCCCGCCATCGAGCTCGAGTTTGGAGACCAATCAGCTATGGGGATGTGGGTCAAGAAGGTGAGTCCATGTTTAACCGTACAAGAAGGGGGAATTTTGATGATGTACAACAGGAAAGATTCCGAGCCAATATCATGCATGTCCCGCAGAGGTGGTTTAATGCATATGCGGGTAATCGGGGGGAAACAAACGGCCTATTTGCTGACCCCATGGAACCACAATCGCAAGTAAAACTGAACTCAATCAAGGAAGGCGACCTCTTAGTGCATCATGCTGGACACAAATCGTTGCGAGGACAGCGAATGAGTCCGTGGATGGACGTAGCTGAGCAACATCTACCACAATGGGAACTCAACCTCAATGAGACGACATATCTGCAGGAAATCGAAGAATTCTGGAAGACCGAGGCCCCGAAGGAGAGAAAGAGGATGGACGATTTGATAAAGAAGGAAGCACAAAAAGAAATGGACAAGGCAAAGAAAAAGGCTGAAGCCAAACCAACAACCACGTGACCGGGGGACAGATGATCAGATCGGATGAAGTCGTCTGCTCGCACAATGGGAGATACTATCTGGATTAACGATGAGCACGGTGCCTGTATCATGGAGCAAATTGCTGAAGTGGACAGGTGGTGAGACTCTAAGCGGCTGGCTCGATCAGATCCGAAAACAAGGCGAGCGTGCCTCTCTTACGACCGGAAAGGAAATATTGAACAAAGATATTGATGTAGCCAGCAGAGTCGCTGGTAGAGAGCGTCAACTACGAATCGGGCGGCGCTGCATCGAGATTTGAATGGGCTTCACAAGGCATCCCTTGCAAGCAGAGTGAGGATGGCAAACAATCGCTTCTCAAAATGGTCGGAGAAAATCCATAATACCAAGTCCGAAAGCGGCCCCTCCTAGAAGCAGTAGGAGCACGGCCAGGAGGGGTGGAGGGGCACCTTGCTACGGTTTAGTCGTTTCTGCTAGGAAGACAGCACTTCGCCTTCGTGTTGAAGCCCGCCCGGCCCTCAAGCTGACTTAGCGAGATGAGCACGCGTACGGCGATGTAAACCCCCCTGAACCCTGACCCCCTGATCGGTTTCTCCGTCCCTGGCGAGCGAACAGGGTGGGCCACGAGGGGGCGAGCCTCGGTATAGAATTCAGGGGCCGGTTGCTACTCGCGAGGGCGCCAAGGCTTGTAGTCATGCGGATCAATCAGGTCAAGCCGTGGACGGCGAGATGACACTGACAGGCTTCTGGCTTGAAGAGTGACTGGAATAAATTTCATGGAAGCTCAGGTTCATTTCCTCACCCTTACTACAACAAAGGTCAAAAGGGTAGTGGGTAGTACATAGTAACAATGCCTGCTGCCTCTACATACATATGGATGCGCTGAAGAATTTCCACCTCGCAGGAAGACAAAGTCGCCTGAGTCGTAATTCCTCCGTCGGAGCGCTTCGCATCCATACTTGCTCGAATGCCGGCTTCTCAAACATATGAGTAATAAACTTCCAGGTGGGAATGTCTTGTCGACAGCTGGGGAAGACCAGACACAAAGAAAATTGCGGGCAAACAGCTCTTATGTCTCCTCAGAATGTGACGTGGCTCGGCCCCTGGTGCACCTGTCATCTGCTTGGGGAGCCAATTACTTCTCAAAGCCAAGCGAGACTTCTGTGAAACCCAAGTCCGAATCCCTGCCGCATGCAGTCTTTCTTTCTGGAACTCCGACCAGAGTATGGAGTGCTCGGAGGTGATATGCCCACAAGCCCAGACTCTCGCTTCGATGCTTGACAGACGGATACACTAAAATCTCGCGTTTTGAGAAGCTACTCGAAAGGTTCATTGAGAAACCCCGCTAGACCATTAATCTTCTCCCCCCATTGGAACCCAAAATTGTTCATGTGGGGAGCTGTTTTGCCCTCCCCTATTTACGCCTCCGGCACGTCAAAAGGAGCCACAGATAAAATAATCCATAAGCGCAGCATATCCACCAGAATGCGAAATGCACACCCTGCGTTCGGCGGATCGAAACCTTGGACATGGCAGACTCTATTCGTTTGACTGGGGACCCGCGACTCGATGATACAGCCGATTGCGATGAGTCGGCGCCGTTGACTGGGGAAAAGCAACTGGTATCTTCGAACAAGCCCTGGCCGGGTCTCACTCTTCCACATTTCAATGGAAACGCTGCTGTTCTTGGGAGGTTGAAGAGAACGGTTCTAGTCCTGACACCGAGCTTTCTCACGACTCACACAGCGACCACACCCTCAAAATCGGGCATTGCCGCGCTCGATGGCTTGAGAGGACTGGCTTGTCTGTTCGTCTTCAACGAGCACTATGTCATATGCTACCAGTCAAGGGAAACTCAGACATGGATAATGAGAGTCCCATTCATCCGTCTGTTGTGGTATGGGAAAGCTGCCGTGTTTCTATTTTTCGTCATCTCAGGGTACGTCTTGAGTTATAAGCCTCTCAAATTAATGCGGTCAAAGTCATATCTGGACTTCCAAAAGGCGATATCCTCGTCGTTCCTCCGCCGCGCCATGCGTCTGTACCTCCCGTGTCTTATTGTCAGCCTCTTTGTCTGCGGCTTGACATACCTGGGCTTGTTCGACGAGTCATCTCGAATATATAATGACTACTCGACATTCGTTTTCCTCAAGGAGGAGCCTCCTCCACGATTGAACCTTTATGGGCAACTTTTGGGTTATTTAGGTAATGTGGACTTTTTATTTAGTGCCACGATACCATTCGATAGGGACACTGATGTTCACAACTACTTCATGTACGACGATCATCAATGGACGATACCCAAGGAGTTTCGGAGCAGCATGGCCGTGTTTGCCGTCCTAGTGACGACCTCCAGAATGCGAAGTGTGCCGCGCATGGCCACAATCGCCGCACTGGCGTGTTATTCTCTCTCTACCTACAGGCTTTATACCTCACTGTTCTTTGCGGGGATGCTTTGCGCAGAATTCGACCTTATCAGGCAAGCTTATTATTCCAAGTCGGACCAGCTATTACCAGGAAACCAGGACGAGAAGCAAACAGGCAGTTGGAGGCACCTGCTACATCTTCCAGACGTGGTTCCGAAACTCTTCTGGACCGTACTTTTCACCCTAGGGGTTTTCATGATCTCTTCACCACAGGAGATTCAACTGACGCCAAACTATCTTCCCACTCTTTTCGCCAGCTGGGGCATCTCAGACATTGACAATACCTTGCTCATGGTGGGGTCAATATTTACTGTCTGGAGTGTTGCAACCTGCCCGTCGCTAGCCCCTCTCTTCAACAACCCATTTGTCTGCTATCTGGGCAAGATATCTTACGCCCTCTACCTTGTTCACGGAACTGTGATCAAGTCTCTTGGATATAGAGTTCTCCCCTGGACGCTACGGATCGCGACATGGGCCCCAAGCGATCTAACGTTGAATCTCGAATGGTGGCAAGGTGTCCAGGATCATCAAAAAGTTATTGCACATATCATGGGATGGTGTTTCGTTGGGACTACTTGCTTCTGGCTCTCAGACCTGTTTTGGCGGTTTGTCGACATCCCTTGTGTAGCGTTCGCACGCAGGGTTGAAGGCTGGGTAACTCACCCTGTAGACAACGACAATGCCGAGAGTTCCAGATCCGGCATCACCTCTCAAACTAGTATGGCTCGCATCGTGGATCATCGGAGAAGAGCTGCGAGCATGGGCCATCAAGGGGATGCATTTCGAGCCAACCATTTCCAGGAACATCCCAGTTCAGCCTCTGCATCTCAGGAAGGATCGAAGAGGAAGAATGGCTAAAGAGATTGACGGTCGGCTTCAGATCTCGGGCTAATTAATTCCACCATGTATTGTATGTAAATGCACCATTGACTGTGGGTGGTGGGCAAATAGAACTCAAAACGACAGCCTTTGTTTGGAATCTCAACCATCGCTCTCATCCGTATCTGATCTTTGTGCGCCGCCATTCGATGCTTTGCTGAAATGTGTGATCCAGACAGGTTAACGCTCGATCAAAGTATGAGATGCACTTTAAGCATTGGGTCAATCGAAGCGTATTGGAATCTAGAATGAGCAGCTCGTCACACGACAAGGAGCTTTTTTCAGATCAGCCTTAGCCCCCTGCCCGGTTGGAAAGTATCTGGCGCAGCACTGAATAAGTGCGAGGCAATCTCGGGAACCAGCGGATGTCCCAAATTTAGCTATTTTGGCTTGCGCTGCCGCCTACGTGGCCTAGGGGCCGAGGCGCTACCGAACACTTGCATCAGACCCTTCCCCCTGACGAAGTGTTTTCACGGAGGACGGTGTACGATGGAGAGGGCCACCTTAGGCCAATGGGCTATTTGAGTAACCGATAACGAATCTGTTGCCGGCCTGAAGTACTCGTACGTAGATAGTGCGAGGCATGGACGCAGGCATTCATCCTTTACATTTGCCTTGACACCGTCCGGGTAAAATGTCAATACGTGCAACACATTCTTTGCTGATACTATGCATCTCATAGACTTTTTACTCTAAGTATTGAATACCCAAAAGGGCTCTTGGCTCTCTGAATCGGGCTGCATTCGGCCAGCCCATCGTGAACTAATCTACTCGTGCACATCATTATCTGGAAGGCAATCTTGCGCATGGCTGATGAATGAACCAATCATCTCAATCAAAGTGGATGATCTTCAACTGCCGGAAAAATTGCTACTCTGCTGGCAAGATTAATGAGCATATAAGTAGATGATATCATTCTTGTATCCAAACCAGATATCGCCCGGTACTCCTATAATTTCATTTATCCGCCTTCAGACGCTCAACCACGAGAGTCTCTTCTCCCCGCGAACATCGCAGGTGCCTTGGAGTGCATTGAATGCTGGCCAAGGGTCTTGCACCCTCTCAGTACAACAACTTGAGCAACTCCGCGATGCTATGCTTTTCAATATTGTTCACAGTGTCCAGAATAGCTTGCGCTCTTTGCCTGCCTAGGACTGGTTGCACCAGGCTAAAGAACTTTGCATCCACCTGGTCTCTAGTAAAGGGGTGCTGTGATTCCCCGAGAGGATAGGGGACCTCGACCTCATCAAAGGTACCGTTCTCGTAATCAATTCTCAGCTTTGAACCAAATTGTCTGAGAGATTCATCGGCGATACAGGTAATGCGGTCGCACAGTTTTCGAATGTCTGTGTTTAGGAGTCTGTCCTGCTCATAGCAACGTACGCCGTTATCTGAGCCATACAGGAAACTGTTGGCTGTGGTGAAATATGCTGAAAATTGAGCATCGACCATGTTCTCTGGGTGGATCTTATTTTTGGTGGCAGCACCAACAACGCTGACGTTGTTAGGACTCAACGACAGGGTAATGGCCTTGACTTCATCAGCTGTCACTTGACCCTTGTCGTATCCAAACTTCGCTGCATGCTCAATGAATCCGTGTGTCATGCGGCATGCCGGGAACGGCTTCAATGAGGTTTCGAGGAACTCCCATCTCTGGCCCAGGTCACTCGTCAGGTAGACAAGGTCCTTGTCCGCTTTTGGGCTGTAACCCTGCAGAAAGCCAAATGTACCTTCGAAGATCTTAGCGGCACCAATCACCCCTGCTTCTGCCAGTGCCGTGCAAAGAAATGCGTCGTGCACTGCAAATCCAGGATGCAGCCTCTTGTTCCAACTGCCATTTTCTAGATACTGCATCGATCCTGCCGCTTTGGAGCCAGCAAGTCCGAAAGCGTTCTCTATGGTGTCGACTGAGAGATTCTTCAAGACTGCGATTGTTGCTACTGATCCGAATATCCCTGCCGTGGAAGTGTTATGAAAACCTCGCGCGTACGCTTCGTTTCCCAGTTCTTTCCCCAGTCGACATGTGATCTCATACCCAACAGCAACAGCGATGAGGAAATGGTCAATGTCGACCTTATTTTCAAGAAGTTCTGCCTGGGTCAAGCCTGCTGCGATTGCAGTCACCCCAGGATGCAAAGTGCCCTTAGCGTAAGTATCGTCGAAGTCCAACGAATGGCCCAGCGCAGCATTGAGCAAACCTGCGTATTGGGGTGTAAAGGATCTCCCTCTCCCCAGAACAGTTGATGACCCTGTCTGCCCACCGAGAGCCTTGACTGCGTTGTAGATAGACACGGTTGAATCAGAGCTGTGGCCTGCGGCTAAAGTGACTGCGATGAAGTCAACAATGTACTCTTTGAGCCTCTCCCGAATCTTGTCAGACAGAAACGCCGGGGATGCATCCGCTACAAACCTAGCAAATATGCTTGTGACGGGGATTTCCACTGTGCCTACGTCGTGGCGCGAGAATGTTCTATTTAAAGCCATAACTAGCACCCCTTCTACAGTATCTTGCAAGTTATCCAACTTTTTAAAGAGAAGGGAAAGTGAGGAGGCACAGCGAGCGAAGTCTGTGATTACTATGATTAATTTGTGCCGAGTCTCCCAAGGTACGGCACACCCTCCACACCCCGCACAGACATCTGTTACGAGAACCCCGACCTCGGAACTGACTGGCCAAAGGGTGATCGGAGGATGATGGAGACTAAAAAGCTAGGGTTCTGACCTCGAGAGTCAGCCATGTTGATGGGTATGCCCAATGAGAGCGGTTTTCTATCTCGAATGTGGGCTTCAATTCGCAAATCCTGTGTCTCCCGAGGCAGCTGGACTCTCGGACATTCATGAAAGAGAGCCTTGATAGGGTACAGAACTCTGCTTTGATGTGGATATCTGCTCCAACCTTGCGAGAAGTTTTCACACTCGACTTCCTCATGAGAATGCAGTCATTTCTTCCAGTTAGAATATTTCAGACTTGGGACTTGAGATCGTCAAACTTGCATACTTTTCTCCCTCGAGGACATTACGACGCAACGAAATAGTCGGCCAAAGCACTTTGATTGTAGTAGAGGTCACATGCGTGAGGATGCTGCAAACAGTATTTAGGGACCAAAGCGGTAGCTTGGATTCCGTTCGCGACCAGATATTCCCGAAAATTCAATATCCTCTGCGTCATCTGAGTCGTGCGTTTCGATCCTGTTGCGGGATCCTTATTTCCAGACCAGGTGAGCTCGGCCAGCGCGGCAGCCCTTGGCCACAACTTGGACGATATGACGGTATCATCAACCTGTTCAGACCACAAAGGTGCCTCAGCTCCGAGAATGTGGCTCTTCTGGGTATCGGTAAGATTCAGGGTGAAGTCGTAGTCATAGATCCGCTGCCACGTCTTGTAAGGAGCACACCAAGATCCTCCCATGCCTAGATAGTTGAATGTAGGTGGCCCTGTGGCATTTGGGTTTGCCGGTACATTGTAACGAGGATCATTTGTGACCCAACCGCCATTCCCGCAGTCGAGATAGAAGAAATCCGAGGAAGATACGACCACATCGTAGCCTCGAGCTGTCAGGTTCTGGATGTTTTCGAGTCCATTGTTCCAACTTTGAAGGATGACGTCCTTTGGTAGCGAATTTGCATGATCACCCGCAGTTAGAATATCCTCCCACATCATGAGCCTCCTATTAGGAACCGCAGAGAACAATGGGAATGATCGATCGATCCAGACTTGCAAAAGGTCATTGTATGTCCTAGATTGATTTGCTGCGAACCAATTGCGGATCGCGGCGCTAAAGTTGAAGCAATTGGAGTGCACTTCATCCGCCCCAATGTGAAAGATGTTGTCCGAGAACACCCTGGATAGCTCAGTGTACACATTTGCCACCACTTCGTAGGTCTTGTTATTGAGAATATCGAGCTGCCCTGGATTGGGTTCAACAGCCGTGTGGAGAGCCCAGTCGTCGTTTGACCACCACGCGTTAGCACAGGCGACAATCTCCGGATCAACGGCGGTCCATCCGGACGAAGCGTGTCCAGGCATGTCAATTTCGGGAATGACTCGCACGCCTCTTGCACGTGCATATGCTATGAGGTTCTGAACATCATCTGGAGAATATATTTCTTTCGTTGAGTAAGCATCTTGGGTCATCTGAGGGTATGCCTGAATCTGGAGTGGCCAGGACTGGGAATCAACAATGTGCCAGTGGAGTACATTTAGCTTCGAAAGAGCCAGGCCATCGATTTGCTCGTAGAATTTCTTCACACTGATGAAGTTGCGACCACTATCAATGAGAATCCCTCGGTGTGGATAGTTTGGATAATCATTGATGGACACCGGTTGCTCGACCAAGAGGCCACCGTTGCCGTCCGAGATTATGATTTGCTGTAAGGTGGTGAAGGCGTGGAGGGCACCCCAAATGGTATTAGCTTTGATGGCAACTGAAGGAGAGTTTTGGGTGATTTCTAAAGAGTACGATTCGTCAACCCCATGCTGCAGATCAGCTTCAGAGTTCTCGACAGTCAAGTCAATTAGACTCAGGTACGAAGAAGTTCCTCGGGTGCGGCGCGAGACTGTTCCGGTTGGAAAAGCCTCAAACGTTGAAATGGGAGCCTCAACGGCAGCTGGCACCCACTGAAGGGTAGATATCGTGGTCCAGGCACGAGCCCATGCGTCAATCACGATCGGGTTGTAAGCTCCATTCAGTGCAAGATAGCCTGCCACCTGTTTCGGACCGGATGATCCCCAGGTGATGTTTTGCGGCGCTGGAAGCGGATTGACGGCAACTGCATCGCTTGCAGAGGGGCAAATCCCCACCCCAAGAACAAGAAACCTCAGAACTCTGCGCGCAAGCTGCATGGCTGGATTACCAAAGGTTGAATGGAGCTACAGGCAAGCAGCAATATTCGAAGAGGTCACGTTGGGTAGTTATGAGATCTTTGATTTGTCGCTCGTGCAACCTGGATGGAGATTGCCTGTACACTGCAGTGGGAGGTGACCCGAACAGAGTGACTTGCCATTTCTTGGGTAGGGTGACGTCTCGGTCTGGTACATTTGGGCAATTATTTGTACTCGGTCACACAGCTTCACTCTGGATGTAACACGAATGGCCAAAGCAAATTGCACTCGCGCATCGTTCTAAGACCGGTGTACAACCAGATCCAAGATGAGCAGGGAGTGCTACCGTGACATCCACTCAATACTTTCCAGCCACCCCAGGGACCTCCCTTCTATAGGCACTTGGGCAAATTAAGGTCTCGGGATAGTGCCTGGGCTGAATAACGCTAATCGGCTCTGTAATCAATCATCACTTCTAGATTTTAAAGCTAGCTCCTTGCTAGCTAGTTAGTTTCAACTTAGATTTCATGTCTTGGATGACTAAGGGCCCGCAGCACGTGACAGTGCTCGGCTCCCAAAACATGGCCCCGCACCAGTCGTCCCTGGCGGTTACCCCTCCTTTTATTGATACCGTCGCGTCGAGGTTGCTCTCTATCCAGGACATGTTTGAGGGCACACGGCACACCAGATGCTATCATAGTGACTGTCCCTAAATGGTGAAACGCTCTTCTATCGTTTCTTATCAGGATGTCTTGATGTGACCCCAGGTGCTCAGTAGCCAAGGCTGAGTTGCTTCCACGTTTTGCAGACGCCGAGGGAACCATACCGCCGTTACATCCTCGTCAATCAGGTCCCCGTCGAGCTGGTCAGTCCACCATCAACGACGATCTCTTGGGCGGTGATATACTTGGCCGAGTCGCTCGCGAGAAACACGGCTGCATTGGCGACGTCGAATGAATCCCCCATTCGGCCCATTGGTACGTTGTGTTCGGTGATCTTGCGATACACCTCTCTATCAGACTCTAGCTCACTCAGCCCAAATTGCTCAACCAATGGCGTGTATATCAACCCCGGCACCACTGAATTCATTCGTATCCCTTTGCCAGCGTATAGCACGCCAGTTACCTTTGTGAGATGGATAACGGCTGCTTTTGCGGAGTTGTAAGCCACTTGGCGGTTTGCCCAGATGTCGCAACCCAGCGATGCTAGCATTGTTGACCACCGAGCCGGATCCTTGTTTCTCCATAATCGGCAATACCACATGGCAGGATAGATAGACACTCTTCAGATTGACCTCGTATTGTTTATCCCATATATCCTCAGACAGGCTCACCGGGTCACCTGGCGCTGTCATGCCAACATTGTTCACCAGGATATCAATCCTACCATATTTTTGCATGACCGCATGTACGACCTTCTGAACATCCGCCAGCTTTGTAACATCCGCAGCCGTAACGTCGCAGGTGCCATCCATCACTCGCAAGCGGCGGGCTGTAAACTCCGCCGCAGCGATATCTCGATCACATCCAAATACTTTCACCTTGTTTTGACAAAGGACGTTCGCAATGGCCGCGCCGTTGCCCCAGATTTTGGATTGCGTGCTTCCTACCTGGCCGATGCCCATGATTAAAGCCACCTTGCCTGCAAGGTCGGGATATATCGCACACGAAACCATGGCAGCGAGACGGTGTGGCCCGCGGGTACTCCTAGAAACGTACAGCGTTTTCCAACAGTCCCTGGATCCGCCGAAGCAATTTAATCCTGAGATTCTCCAAATTAGATTCAAAATGAAGGGGAGGCAAGGCGGGATACTAGACGACGGATCAACTCAAGGGCAACGGCAAGGCCTGATAGGTCCTGTCACCCATGTACGCCTGACAAGCCTAGGACGTCAGCTGGGTTGATGGACCGACTCGCAATGTAGTGGTTGCCACCAGATCGATGGGCTGGATTATGTAACGCCTTGGCAATGGCATCTCCTGCAAATGAGGAAGCTCCCAAATAACAAGCATAATCCAAGTGAGCAGGAGCGACCGCTTCTTGTGTACCGCCACCTGCCATGCTGACAAGTTGACAAATTGACAAGTTGACAAGCGCCGCAGTGATTTCTTACTGACATTGCATCTCACCACGGCCTCGTAATCATCCTTTGTTGAATATCAAACCCGCTCACGCCCTGATGCTCTGATGCAGCACAGCTCCTGACACACGCTTTGGTAGATTGAATGGGCGATGACACCGACCCCTGAAGTGCCCCCAAGTGACGGTCTTGAGGGCCCTTTTAACCCGGCAGCATTGCTTCTTGATGGAAACGAGAGACCATCGAAGCGGCAACGCAATTTTATCGCTCGCCAGGTAATATGCCATTGTGCACCACATGCTCATCGGGGCATATCATTTTGCTAACTGTCTTCGAGGCATGTCAAGCTTGTCGTGCAAAGAAGACCAGATGCGACGAAGATGTCCCCTGCAGCCTTTGCAAAAGCCTGGGAATCGAGTGCACCTACGCCGAGCGGAAACCTACCAAGTACGTGGTGGCATGATCCCTAGCTAGGACCGTGTTCGACCTCTAACTTGTGACATAGAAACGAGATATCGATGAGTATGCTGTTCAACACTATGAAAAGAGTAGAATTCAAGCTAGATCACTTGTCCACCCGAGCTCAGCTTGAAACTTCTTCTGAGTCCGATCCCGACCGGCTCGATCCAAGCCATGTTCTACAAGACAGCCCTTCGCATCCCGAGTCAGTCCCTTCAAGTAGATCGGTTCTATCACCACAAACAAATCTGTCCAGACATCCCTTGTCTCTCCCTGATGACAACCTGGTGATATCATTCAGTGCCCACCAAACAGTACACTGGCGGGGGGTAAGACAGTGTCTCCCACGAGAACTAGTTGACATTGTTAGTCGAGTAGACAGCACTTACCCCACTCGCCTAGAATTCGAGCGACCTCCTTTGAATGCAACCATACATCCCGATATCAATACTCATTTCGGGGACTGGCTCGCCACGCTGAGCATCTCATGCGTGAAGGTGCTGTCAAATGCCTATTTCGACACCTTCAACAGGGTCTATCCGTTCATCGATCGCGACCACTATTTCTCAAACACACTCGCTGTGGTGGTTCGTGAAGGATTCGGGTACGACATGGAGACCTGTTTGGTGCTTAATGTCATGACTCTGGGTTGCATGGCGCTCAAAGCATATCAAGAAGGTGAATTCGATACACCTCATTATGTAGCGCTGCCTCCGCTTGCCATTCAAACCATAGACGAGGCCGTCTCTGGACTAAGTTTCTTCAATGAAGCCCGGAGGCGAGTTGGGTTTTGTCTTTGTGATCGCAGTATCCAGAGCTGCCAATATTACTTGACGTCTGCAGTTTTCTTCGCTCAGACTATGAGACCAGTCGATCAATGGATGATGACGACACGTGCAGCAACGAGCTGTATCGCGTTCTGGAGATGCCCCCCAGAGCCATATGACGAGTGGACCATAGACATCTATTCTCGACTGTTCTGGAGCGCCATATTACTCGAGACCATCATCGTACAAGAACTGGAGCTCCCGCCTAGCTCGTTCAAAGAATGGGAAGATGTTGTCCCCCTCCCCAAATTCACGGCATTCTCCTACATGAACAAACCTCTTTCTAGAAATCCCGACGACTCTTACTATCACTACCATTTCCTGGCTCAGATAGCACATAGGATCATTCTTAGCCGAATACGCGAAGAATTGTTCTACGTCCACCCCTCCCCAGCGCTGGCGGATGAACTGCGCCACCAGCTTGAGCAGTGGAGTGCCAACTTACCTGACACCCTGAAGTACACAGATGAAAACCCGAACCAGGGCTTTAAATCCCCCGCAGATGCGGTGGTCGTTGCATTGCTCTACACTCGCTATCGAGTATCCATTTTTCATCTAGGAAGACCATTCCTGTACAAAGCTATCCAATCCCCGGCAACTGTGACAGAGAAGGATTTGCTGTTATGCAAGGAAGCTCTTCAGCATGCCATGGATTGGCCATTGACCTGGGAGATTTGTGCCAAAATGAAGAACTTTATGCCTTTGAAGTATTTTGCGTCTGGGCAGATGTTTGGCCAATTGCTAATCTTCCATGCCTTCAAAAATTCGCCTGATCCTCGGCTCCGGCAAGCATTACCTACAGGATATGAACTGTGGTGCACCAAAATGCTGCGGTTCATCTCAGAGTTTGCGGATTCAAGCCCAACGATCGGAGCAGATTTCGAAATACTTTCGATCTTGTACCAGCTGAGCGGCAAAGGTTGAAATGCATGGAAAGGCTTGAGAAGTGACATGGGATATCGGCCGTTCTTGGAGTTCCGTTGGGTGAGGGACAGATGCAAAAATTCGCTCGGGTCCTCGCCCAGACTGAGGATGTTTCGGCTGTGTTAGAAACCGCAGCTTTAACTGCATGAGCGCACCAGCGTTCAGTCCGGCCATGGTGCCGCAAGGTGGCCATTAAGACGTTTTTAGGACGCTTTCCGCTTGGATGCAAGCGCCACCATGGGAATAGCCGTGATGCGCCTCTGTCAAATGTTTTCACAACCGATGGTAGAGCCTACTTTGTGGAAGGAACCAATGTGTTCGAGTACATACGTTGAATTCGGTATTGGTGCTTCCATAGCCGACCGCAACAAGTTGACGGAGCTTGGGAACTCTCCGGCACCGATTCGCGATCTATCATTCCAGATCTCAAAGCCTTACGAGTAATTGCAACTTTCATTCAAAATGGATGAAGGCTGCGGAGCCTTAGACCGGCCCAGGGGGAGTGGTCGGATCCGAGCATGAATAGCCGGGCAGGCGGATGGGGATGCCGGTGCACCTATGCTCGCCACATTGACTGGTCAATTGTTTGCTGCAGCTGTCTTACAATCCATTTCCCCGGCTTTATCATCTCTAAGCGGACTGCCCCCGTCGGCTTCTTTGCACTGCCAGTGGTTTGATCGTTTCTCCGAGCCAAACCCTCAAATCAAAGTTCAGAGCTTGAACCCGAGCGTCTCTGTTGCCCACCAAGGACACGCCTTTATCGATTGCCGCGTGAACCTTGCGGGATGATGCGTGTGTCATGCTGTCCTAATGTGCGGGGGGTGTATCTCCAGCCAAAAAGTTGAAACAAGCCACGAAGTACTGCACTCGTTCCTCAACGACGCACCATAGGATTTATATAAGTAGCGGCGAAGGTCCAATTCAATTCCAGTTTCGAAGTTACCAAATAAATACATCTCCGATCAACAAGCTAGAAATTCTCCAACACTTTCTCCGACAATCAGCGCCACACAACTCATACAAATACAATAGTTCGCTCCCAAATTGAACCTCATCGACGACGAAGCACCTTATCATCCGACTTCCTCTCGATCGTCATTCTTTCAAAATATCCAAAAATGAGTGTAACGGTCCAATCCGCAACCGACCCAGGACTCACCCTCTCCAAAGACCGTTGCGTCCCGGGCTCTGTCAACATTCCACTGGCAAAATGGCCCAAGACCGCCGAATCTACGTCCGTGCCGCCAGACGAAGTTGCCGACAAAGTTGTCCAATCGATCAACGCCTCCCTCCAGCGAGAAGACACCCAGGCGATCGCTGACCTCTTCCTCGAAGATGGATACTGGCGCGACCACCTCGCCCTCTCATGGGACATGCATACCCTGAAAGGCCGGGGTAAAATCGCCTCGTTCCTGGCACAACGGTGTCCTCTTACGAACTTTGAGATCGACAGAAGTACAGCATACCGCTCGCCACAGCTGGGCGCATTCGACGGCACTGGCGATGTCAAGGGTATCCAGTTCTTCACCAATTTCACGTCTCGCGCCGGAGCCGGACAAGGCGTCGTCCGCCTGGCTGAGAAAGACGGCAAATGGCAGATATTCACTTTCTTCACCGTCCTCCGCAACATCTCCGGCCATGAAGAGCTGGTCAATCACCGCCGACCAAAGGGGGTCGAGCATGGTGGAAAGATCGATCGGAAGAACTGGCAGGAGCGGCGGACCCAGGATTTTGATTTTGAGAACAAGGACCCGGTCGTCCTGGTTGTTGGTAAGCCTTCTCCATGATATCACCCAAAGAATTTGTTGTTGACTATGTTTAGGTGCTGGCCAAGCTGGGCTGACAGTGGGGGCTCGACTGAAGAACTTGGGCGTCGACACCTTGCTCATCGACAGCGAGGACCGAATTGGTGACAATTGGCGAAGGCGATACCACCAGCTCGTGCTCCACGACCCCGTCTGGTATGACCACATGCCATACATTAATTTCCCCGCGCACTGGCCAGTCTTTACGCCGAAGGACAAGCTGGGCGAATTCTTCGAGTCCTACGCCAAGCTCCTCGAGCTCAACGTATGGGTGAAGACAACTCTCGAATCAACCGCCTGGGACGACGCAAAGAAGTTGTGGACGATAACCGTCAAGCGCACCAAGCCGGACGGCACCACCGAGACACGCAGCCTCCACCCAAAGCACGTCATCCAAGCCACAGGACATTCTGGCAAGAAGAACTTTCCATCCACCACGAAAGGTCTTGCCAACTTTGAGGGCGATGTCCTCTGTCACTCCTCCGAATTCAAAGGTGCCAAACCCGCGAGCAAAGGCAAGAAAGCCGTTGTGGTGGGATCATGCAACTCCGGCCACGATATTGCCCAGGACTTTTACGAAAAGGGTTACGACGTCACACTCGTGCAAAGATCAACAACATGTGTCATTTCGAGCGAGGCTATCACAAACATCGGCCTCGCAGGTCTGTACGACGAAAATGGTCCGCCCGTTGATGACGCAGACCTCTGGCTGCATAGTCTCCCCAGCGAAGTCTTGAAATCGTTGCAAGTCAAGGTGACGGAACTCCAACGCCAACATGACGCCAAGACCCTCGAAGGCCTATCGAAAGCCGGCTTTAAACTTGATTCGGGTCCAGAGAATTCCGGCCTGTTTATGAAATACTTCCAGCGCGGTGGCGGCTATTACATCGACGTCGGCGGTTCGCAGTTGATCATTGACGGGAAGGTCAAGATGAAGCAGGGGCAGGAGATCGATGAGATCTTACCGCGCGGTATCCGCTTCGCAGACGGCTCGGAGCTCGAAGCGGATGAGATCATTTTCGCTACGGGGTACCAGAACATGAGGACACAAGCACGAGAGATCTTCGGTGATGAGATCGCCGACCGGGTAGGTGATATATGGGGTTACGACGCTGAAGGAGAAATGCGCACAATCTGGCGCCAGACCGGCCACCCGGGATTCTGGTTCATGGGAGGGAATCTGGCGCTGTGCCGGTACTACTCGAAATTACTGGCACTCCAGATCAAGGCGTCGCTTGAAAAGCTAAGCTAGTTTGTAGACTGTGCTTGCTGGGATTGCTGCATGTGGACGGAAAATCAGAAGCGAACGCAAATCGGACCGTGTTCGGGACATCAAGAAGAAAGATACTTGGAGTCAGAATACGTATGGAACAGGAAGGACGATCCTGTCGAACACATTTCTTGGTTGTGATTTGCACGCCTTCCAGAAGGGTAGGCCGTTTTATAATTCTATTCTGTCACACCAAGTGATTATGCTGAAGGTCGCACTTCGAAACCCCCTTGCTGGGGTCCTTTTATTCAAGTTGGGTATTGCGCTAAAGCATCTGATCGTTGTGAGTCAAATATATCAAAAGGAAGCATACACGTGAAAGGAAGATTGAAACCCGTCCCTTAAGCCATCGTACATCATGACAATCGTGTCATCTAGTCTAGTCCAGTGTTATTGGGTTGTCCTGATTGTTTGGTGCATTCGATTTCATTTGAGATTTTCCAGGAAACGCTCGGCCTGCAGGATTGTTGACTCTTTGTGGTGGTGGCTTTACGGCCCCATTTGGAATAGCCGCAGGCGCTTGCATCTTCCCTGCTGCACGAGGTTGGCCCTTGGACTTGATGTTTCCATTCGAGACACCGCCAGTTGAAGCCTTTTGAGCATCTGCTTTAGCAGGTGCGACCTCCCCAACTTGAGTTGTGCTCTGCTCATTGACGAAGTTCGTGATAAGGTTGTGAATCTCTTGCAATAGGGGTTCTGGATTGTCAGCCAGGCAAGCAGCTGCTGTATCCAGCGTCAGCCACTTTGTGGGTGTTTCCGTTCGCGAGAAGACTCCCTGTCGAAGTTTGAGCCGGAGCGAAGTGCTGGAGAACGACGGTCTTGAGTAAGCCTGGAACTCCTCCATTGCCGCACGGACTAGCCACATTGGCTTCTTAGACCCGTGGTCGACGTGTGGTAGGATCTCCAACCGAGCTACCAGACTTGTCTGGCTCTCAGGTGCGCCATCTTTCGAATAATGATTTTTATTTGTGAAATATTGAATGGCGAAATGCTGGGCAGTCCGCACAAGGATGTGGACTCGCAGCTGTGGGCCAGTCTCCGTCGATGTAAGACCGGAGTCTGTTTTCACTGCTTGGCCATAATTCTTCTGTAGATTATGGAGGTAAAGGGCCAACGGATATGTCATGATGAGTGAGGTCAGAAAATTATGAATTCTGATCTCGAACGGATGCTGATCAAAGACGAGTGTGTCTGAGTACTTCTCTGCAAGGAGAGAATGCGGATTTTCTTCGCGGGGGAAAAACATGAGCTGCGGCGCTTGGCCGCTGTCTCGAAAAGACACTTGAACGGAAAGTTCTTTGGATGGTGCACTGTAGTAGTAAACTGAAAATCCGGACTTGGAAACACTTTTCAATGTTATTCCTGGAAGACGACGTATCTCCTGTACGGTCGAGATCATGTTCTTTAGGTGAACTGCCTTGTCCAAAATGGTCGGAATTGCTGCCTCAGTAATGGAAGTTTCCACACGGATAGTGGCACTTTGGTCACTGAAATTCAGAGACACGTCAGGGTCCAATGTTGACTTGTCGAGGTATTTGGAGATGCCAGCATTGCCATCAAGATGGATCTTCCCAATGACGGTTGTCATGTTGGTTGCAGGATCGACTCCACCAAACCGAACATTGACCATCGTGCGATGATCGTCATCTTTGCTTTTGGTGTCGAGGATCGAAGATGTTTGTTGGGAACCAGTCAATCTAAATGAGAGTTCAGGTAGTTTGTAACCGTCTTCAAAATCTGGGAATGGAGGTAGATCGTGGGTATGATTCCGTTCCTTCAAGTACTCAGCATTTCGGCGTAGAGTGATGACGCCTGTGGTGTACTCAGATAATCGGTCGAAGTATGCAGGGCTTAGTTTGTGCGTAACTTTCATCTGCTGACTCCGGACGACTTGAAACTGGCCTTGACCACTTGAACCGATAAACTTTGTCCGGTGCATTAACCACCATTGGTCTCCATTGTGGGTGTGTGATATCGTAACGAAATAGTCCGAGCTCCAACGGGGCTTGCGAAACGAATTGAGCCTTGCGACAGGGCCGCCAAACAAGGATTTGATCTCCGACTGGCTGAACCTGAAAGTACGTAACACTTCCCAATTGGTTGCTAACATCGCCGCACTGATGGCTGATTCGGAGACGCTGCATCTGAAGTTTAGTAGCTTTGAGACAATCTCACCGCCAACACCATGGGCTCTGTTGATCTCGTACTGAAGTCTTTCGCTCCTTTCGGTGACAGGGCTTATGACGAACGATCCTGTCACCCAATCAATCCCCAGATCGATCTGTGAAGAGTGGGAAAGCTGTATTGTCAAAGCGCATTCTTCGGGACATGTAGCTGAGATACTTTGTTCCAATGACAAGTCGCCGTTGGCAAAAAGAGGCGTGGAGTTGAGGTTATCGTAAATATCGTCAAGGAGCAGGGTTGAGTCTTGAGCGACCACCTGGCGGAGTATTTCCTCGAGATTAAGAACCGATTGGGTTGTTGAAAGCATCGGGGAAGCAATCAGCTGACCGTACCTGATCCACCTCACATCTAAGTGTGGCAGATTTTCCGAATTTTGCGACTTGTCATGACCACTCGCTATGCCGATCTCAACCCAGCTCTTTGCTGTCTGCCTTTTGGACCAGTACTGAACGACTAGTGTCCGTCGAATCAGCTCGACGCGCAAGTTTCCGGCCCACTGGGTTCGCGTAAGCTCTATGGCTTGCTTGTAGTGTTCCGCCAACTTATAGGAGAGAATTAACTCCTGTAAGAAGAGGTAGCACCCCGGAAGCCCATCCCGTTCGATGTTGGAGTTTGCAAAGTTTTCAATTTCACTTCGCATGCCATCTGATATGCTTGGCGCCGGGGTGAAGGCAAAGCGAAAGTCGACCATTCGAAATTGAGAGCCGGGGCTGTTGTCAAGGACTGACACATCCATCTCAAACTCATTCGGGATAACGAAAGTGGCTCGACCATCGTGGATGTGGAAATTCTGTAGAGGTGGAGGCAGATTGTCGGACATGGCTAACCTGATGCTCAACAACTGATTGAGCGACTTTAAAACATGGAGCATCTGCTTGCTTGAAAGATCCCTTTGCGGAATGTATCCAAGTGTCGGCATCTCAACCGTTTTTCCTTTCGAGAGGATCTCGGCGGCGGTTTTCAGGTCGGGATTGGGCACTTGGAAACCTGCAGAATCCTGCTTGATGAGCGCCAGTGACGCGATAACATCCCAGTAAGCCTGCCGGCGGGTCATGAGCCAATAGTTGATGGAGATGGTCTTGCTGACATCGTCGACATCTCTGCTCCATTGGAGGAGAACTAGCAGCTTGATGAAATTGGCCTTTTGTTCATTTGCGAACTGCAGTAACTTGTCTTTCTTTTCTAGGTTTGCCTTTGATTGGTTGTTTGTCTGACCACTTGGAGGTGGCTTAGAGGATTCGCCAACGTGGTCGGAGACATGGATGGATGCTAACTCTTCGAGCAATATGGAAAGACTGTTCCAGCATGATTGTGCAGAGCGGCCTACAAGAGCAGCAAGAGGTAGGTAACTGTCCTTGGATATCAATTGAAGGATTTCTAGCGGAGGTTGTTGGGAGCGACTCGCGGGAGCGTGAGGGGGTGTGGAGTGACGTAAGGGAATGTCGCTCGGCCGGCCATTGGTGTGTCCTTGCTCATGATCGGAGAAGGCTACGGACGGTTTCTGAGGTAGTCTTTCTCCCTTAGGGGCTATATCCTGCGAGGCAGAACTTGCGCCATCTCGCTGGATGCCATTCGACATGTGGTATTCTCCGTTGGTCGGCGGCCGGTGCCCATTCATATTGACGTGATTCGCACCATCAATCGACACATGACCGGCACACAAGAGGGCGCGCTCTTTTGGCCGGTGATGATTTGTATATAGGGGGACGCAAACGGCGAATGTGAAGATGTTTGTTTTGCGAGTGGTAGAGCGCAATCGAAATCACAATCCTGGGATCAGACTGGAGACAAGATGAACGAGGTCACGCGGAAGGGCCTGTGAATTGGAACAGTAGGATTGTGATCGGGTGGCTTTTGGCCACAGTCTCGGTCGCAGAAAGTCCTTGCGGGTGTTGGTTTTGCAAGGGAGAGGCAAGGATGAACCGGAGGGAGCGCGGGAGAGGGATAGCAATCTCGTCAAGATTCGGTGCTCGATTGGAAGAAGGAAGCGGTGATGGTTGGAGGTGTTGTCGCCAAAGGGGTCTAGCAAGGGATAAGGGATCAGTGAGGGTGAGGGTTGATGGGGATCAAGAATCAGAGATCAGAGATCAATCAGAGCGAGAGTGAGGACGAGAGTGATATTGACACGCGCGGAAGGCGGCTGCCCAAGTTCTGCTCACCCAGTCAGGTGCAACCGGTGCAAACGTGACCTTGGCGCGGGCACTATGGGCTAAACCACCTTGGGACAGCTTAACGCGGCTGCCGTGAGAGGACTAGCGTAGAGTACGGCGGAGTACAAGGAAGGAAGTCCCGACTAACTCGTCCTCGTACGGTCCTGTACGGAGCACCTCTGTCAACAAAACCAATGGGCCATTTTTGATCTCAGCAAACTGCGGCGCATATCAGTATAATAGAAGCTTGTTGTCCACAGATACCTGTGGTGCAATGGGAGACGAATCGATCAATCAGGAGATCATTCGGGCTATCTTCCCTGTGATGGCAGCCAACTCCACTGATTGGGCGGTCAAGTGCTGGTTCGAATGCGTTGGATCTAGCAGCTGCAAGCCATCCACCACACCAACCCATTCACGGCATCAATTCAGCGGTAGAGGGTGCGATCGCCGTCGCCTTTGGTAGGCTAGCATGACGGTTCTACCTCTGGACACCGTCCACCACCATACTACCAGATAAAGGTGCTGATAGTACGCCGTCCTCGGTCCTAAGCCCAAGGGAATATAAGATCCGCCATTGCGCTTCCAAGTTGCAAGTAGATGCACAACCTTACCAGCCTCCGTGAGCACCTGGCAGTGAATCGTCCTCGTATATAGTCCTCTACACGCGCCTGAAGTGCACCTCATCCAGCCTGCATCCCGCGCTCAATAGTTGGAATCTGTATCGAGAACTGACCCAACCTGGATCATGACAAGGGTTTCCTCGCGATGTCAACTATGACAGTAGCAGCATCTTTACCATCACCATCGAAGGCGAGGACCCAGCACCGCGAAAACCCATCATGAATTATGATCACTGGTCCAAAGAGCATTCCTCCAATCTACTTTACTAGAAGTGCCTAGACCGGTTAGGCACCGGGCGCGGTTAGGGACCACGAGGAGCTGTCCAAGGCACCTCTAGGCATTGGCTTAGGGGCCACGCGCCGTCGGGAGCTGTCTCTACGGGTGTTGATTCGCCGAAATGGTTGGCCCCCTCCCCGATGCTCCCGTCCATCTGTGCACATCAACAGTCCATCTGATCGTCCATTTATTCAATCCATCATTCTTACTCTACCCAGGCTCCTCGCCATGGAGATCGCGAATATTCTGCCAACCCACGTCCACCACCGCCCCATCGCCAGCTCTCCCAGTCCCGTGCTAGCCTGATCTCTCCCACCCCTTCTGTCGAGGCGGACGACGAGCGCGACTCGTCCTGGGACTACTCGGACTCCGCCATGGATGACCTCGACGAGCGGGCGGAGGAAGAAAGACATCCCGATGAAGACACGAGGCACACCAGCCAGAAAGAACTATGGGGATGGTATTCGTATGGCTGGGCCGCAGAGGTCTTTGCGATTTGTGCCATGGGTGAGCCCCTTGATTCGCTTCCCTGCAATTCTCGACTGACCAAACACCACCAGGATCATTCTTGCCCATCACTCTTGAACAGCTGGCCAGAGATCAGGGAGTGCTCTTCAAGGACAAAAAAACCCCCTGCCGTGCTGGCTGGCAGACTGGCTCGGGCCCCATCGCCCATCCAAACTCGACTGCGCCCAATGACCCCAAGCATGGGCATAGCGAGCTTCCCTCCTGTGTGATCTACTTCCTCGGGGCTGAAATCAATACAGCCAGCTTCGCCATGTACACCTTCTCCATCAGCGTGCTGATCCAGGCTCTTCTTATCATTTCCATGTCAGGTGCTGCCGACCACGGTCGCTTTCGGAAAACCTTTCTTCTTGCCTTTGCCTTTGCCGGCGCGACCGCTACCACCCTCTTCATAAGCGTCATCCCCAAGCTCTATCTGTTCGGGGCTCTCCTCGCAATCATCTCCAACACCTGCTTTGGCGCCTCCTTCGTCCTCCTCAACTCATTCCTCCCACTTCTGGTGCGGTACCATCCCTCTATTCTGCACAGCCGGTACGACGGGGAACGGACCACAGCAGATGGACGGTCTTCTGAAGAGGACGACGAATATGCTGAGCAGGATGATCATGAGCTAGCTACATCAACCTCGGGTTTGCTTCCTCGAGAGCGCCCAGGTGCGACCTCTGCATCTTTGGAATCTCCCCCCACCATCTCGCCCGAACTCAAGCTCTCAACAAGAATATCTTCAAATGGGATTGGAATTGGCTATATTGCTGGTTTGGTGGTTCAGTCACTGGCCATACTCCTGGTGGTAGCAACTGGCTCGACCACGTTCTCGCTTCGTCTGGTTTTGATGGTGGTCGGCCTGTGGTGGTTTTTGTTCAGCATACCAGCTGCCATGTGGCTTCGTCCACGACCAGGACCCCCGCTCCCAGCAGCTTTGGCGGGAAATCGTGCATGGGTGGCCTACATCGTCTATGCTTGGAAGTCATTGTTCAAGACAATCGGGCATGCTCGGAAACTCAAGGACATGTTTATCTTCTTGTGTGCGTGGTTCCTGCTTAGCGACAGCATAGCCACGGTCAGCGGGTGTGTCTCAAGAAGGTCTGACCATCCGAATCAACGCTAACTTTTCACAGAACCGCAGTGCTATTCGCCAAAACCACCCTGGGCATGAAGACAGAGGCCCTCGGACTTATCAACGTGATCGCCACAGTAGCCGGCGTCCTCGGTGCATTCTACTGGAGTTTCCTGTCTCGATTCTTCAACCTGCGTGCGTCGCAAACTATCGTAGCCTGCATCTGCTTGTTCGAGATTATACCATTGTACGGTCTCTTAGGGTTTATTCCGGCGATCAAGCGGTACGGCGTGTTTGGATTACAGCAACCTTGGGAGATGTATCCTCTTGGTGCGATATACGGCTTTGTCTTGGGCGGACTATCGTCGTATTGCCGAGCATTTTTCGGAGAGCTGATCCCTCCCGGCTTTGAAGCGTCCTTCTATGCTCTCTATGCTATTACCGACAAGGGCTCTAGTGTTTTCGGGCCGGCAATTGTGGGCGCAATCACGGACAGGTATGGTGAGATCCGCCCGGCGTTTTTGTTTCTTGCAGTCTTGATATTCTTACCATTGCCCTTGATGGTCCTGGTTGATGTCGACCGGGGAAAGGCAGATGCCCAAAGTATGGCGTTGGAGCTGGAAGGTCGTCGCAAGGGAGGACAGCGATATACCAATATCCCTACAATCGTACTTTCAGAAGAGGAGGAGGATTGAAATGCATAGTACGAGATAGAGATCCACCTCACGCCCGAATTTGACATTGCTCTACGACACAAGGCGTTACCTGACAAGCACAATGGTGGCCTTCCACTGGAACCCTGGCGCCAGGCTGAAGTACGAAGTACGCGGTGCTCAGTAGTAGTTGGTCCGTGATAGCACCTGTTAGCCTTCGCTGTGTACTAGCAGCCTGCCATGCCTCGTACCCGTTGCGATGAACCAATTTGCTATACGAAGTACCCGTAACACTCGTCACATCAGATCGCGTGACGCGCTCCTCCAGGGGGCATGACGTGTCAGTTTCGTGTTTATTCCAATCCTCCCCGGATCCTAAGGCACTCGTACCCAGCAGCAACTCACCTCCCCGTCGCGACTCCGCAACTGCACAGACTGATGAGTGCATGAAAGTCTATGCTGATCTGGAGAGTGTCTCAATATTGCCGCCTTACTACCAAACATCGACTCACACCCAAAATACCTGCAATGTCTCTCAAACGCAAAGATAATACAACGCATGAAAATGAAGATGCAAAGAAGCTCAAGAAGAATGGCGACTTGACTTCGTTCTTCAAAGCGCCAAAAGTTCAATCGATTCTAGCCCCAGCGGAACCTACGGCGAAATTTGACAAGGATAAATGGGTGGCCAGCTTGACCGCTGAGCAGAAGCAACTCCTGAAGCTCGAAATTGATACCCTCGACCCTAGTTGGTTGAGTGTACTGAAAGAAGAGCTCGTGGGTCGGGAATTCCTGGAACTTAAGCGTTTTCTCGCGAAGGAAGTTAAGACGCAGACAATCTATCCTCCCATGGCAGATGTCTACAGCTGGTACAGCCATGATTGACTGATTGGTCTTGCGTTAGAATGAAACCAGCTGATAAACTGCTATCTAGGTCTCGCCATTGCCCTCTGAACAAAGTCCGAGTGGTTATCCTCGGCCAGGACCCATACCATGGCCCCAGACAAGCCCATGGACTCTGCTTCTCCGTCCTCCCGCCAGAGCCTGCGCCACCCTCGTTGGGCAACATCTACAAAGCGATTGCCAACGACTACCCTTCATTCAAGCCACCACCGAAGAAAGGAGGCCTCCTGACTCCCTGGGCCGATCAAGGCGTGCTTCTGCTCAACACTTGCCTAACCGTCCGCGCGAGAAATGCGGGTTCACACCAGAACCAAGGCTGGGAAAGATTTACACAGAAAGTCATCGACACCGTCGTCAAAGTCCGCACGAACGGTGTAGTCTTCCTGGCCTGGGGCTCACCCGCGCAAAAGAGATGCGACAGGATAACTGGCCCCAGGCACCTGGTGCTGAAGAGCGTCCACCCTAGCCCGTTGAGTGCACACAAGCCTCCGGGCTTCTTCAACAACAAGCACTTCCGCAAGGCCAACGACTGGCTGGAGGAACGGTATGGAAAAGATGGTCCGATCAACTGGAATCTCGACATTTCACACCCCGTCAAGCCTCCCGGCAACGTGCTCGATGGTCAAGCCAAACCAACAGAAGAAGAATTCCCGGGCGTTGATGACGAGGATGACATCGAGGCATTAGAGGAAATCGCCAAACTGGAAGCTGAGGGGAAGGCTGGCAATGGAACTCTGTAATAGGGTGGTCCATTGCGGGCGGTCTTACGTCCGAGGTCTTTGAGGTTCTTCAGCCTGGCGTTGTTTGGCGTTGGAGTGCGAGTCAGTACTAAGTAGTGCCCTTGGATATTTCTCGTGATGCACACAACAGGTGGTGAATGCAGGCAGATTGAGGCCGTCTTCAGCTAGATTTGTTTCTTTGAATGCTAGTATCTCTTGAGTAATGTTTCAAGACAGGCTTGTGAGCACCACTGGTCCGTCTGGTGCCGAGCATGACCAGGAAGACACGATTTGCTTTGTGTTTAGCGCCTCGAACTGGTCATCTCCCATCTCACCTAGCATCGACCTCCTCCGGCGTACGGAGTACTCGGTACACGGTGCCGAGGAGTCGGCAGTCGATCAACCATGTAAGCGTCTTCTCTGGTTTGAAGCTGGAGATGGAGTAGCGATTAGGTTTGAGCATGATTGCCGACATTCCGGATCGTGTCGTAGCAATTTCAAATTAGGATGAGGCATATATCCCTAGTAGAGCAGCATGATACACTTGACGTTCCTCATCGCGACTGTGCGCGCTTCTAAGCGTAGAATGGTGGCCAGCAGAGTCCGGGGTATTACACCCCTCGACTCGAGCTAAATCCGACCTCAAACTCATCTTAGTTCCATCTATTCAGGCCCATTCGACACTTGGACCATTTCCACGCATAGTCCGACGGAGGGAGTTTCAACCTTTGGAAGATCAGTAAGTACTCGGCCAACCTTCAGGTCGGTGACTTCTGTATGTTATGTGCGGCTTTCGCTTTCCTCTGAAGATGCCCTTCTCCTTCGTGTTGAGGCGCTGGTCGTCGCGTTGCTTTCCGTTCAACATCATCCCAGATCCTCCAGGGCAAGGCATGCTCGCCACAGAGGCCACCTAGCCACCACGATTGAATATGATGCCCATCATGATATTGCCTTGCGCCTTGCTCCAGTAAATCAGTTACGTTCAAGATGTCGCCGGCAACGGGCAATGCGAACCCGAGCTATCGGCATGCCAGGCATATCTCCTCGTTGATGAAGGAGCCTCTCATCGACACGACGGAAGAGGACCAGCAGCCAGCTAGCCCTCCTGCTCGACCTCGCCGTGTGTCGCAATCGCTGAGGACTCCTAGCTACAACCATGCTAGACATGTGTCGTCGTTGATGAAGCCGCTACCCATGGAGACGGATCTTACGGCCGCTGAGAATCCCAAGGCAGACCGCCGTCCAGCTCCGCCGGTACCTGCAGCGCCTCTCTCCAGCATTGCTTACCAAATCTGGCCCCCCCCGAACGTCAATCACAGGAACATCTCTGGACGTCTGTCAAAGCCTTTTGGGCTCTCAACATTCCATGATCTAGAGACACGCTCAGCAGCCTCGATCCAGGAAAAGCTCGCAACTATCCACATTGCCGATGCATCCAGCCCCGACGAGGGTTCAGTCCAGGATCAGGATCAGCAAGAGCATGAATGGGTTCCTCGAATGCTTCGGCCGCGACCCAGCTACGCCCTTGCCGCTTGTTTTGCAGTTTGCGTCGTTCTGCTGCAAGTATTCGACATTTTGGACCGCACCCGTGGTGGATTTGCTGTCGGGGCCGACATGAGATCTCAGGCAAACTACATCCCGACACTATTCGTGGTGCCCTTAGGCTTTTTGTGGAGTATGCTTTTGCAAAACCTGAAAGAAGTCGGTCCATGGTCTCTGATGGCAAGAGGCTGGACCCGCGCCGAGGACGGATTATATTTGGTCAACTACATTGATGCTCTAGACATCCGAGGATTCGCTCTCTCCGTCAGGGTGCGCCAGTTCGGCGTGAGTCTGGGCTATATTGGTGCTGTTCTGTGTGGTGCTTTGCTGCCTTTCGCCAACACCTTGTTCTTCACCGATCCAATACCACGAATGACCACAACACCCCACGCCCTGTTCAGAACTTCACGGCTGCTTGTCAATGATACCTTGACTGGAAACGGAGGCTCTACGAAGAACTCGTCTGCTTTTGACCCACAATCCTTCATTACCTATATGGCTATTCAGAGAGAGAGCTTTGGATTCCCCAGGTGGACGATTCAGCAACACGCCTTCGACAGCTTCAATTTGACGGCCCCAGGAACTGATTCGAATCTTGACGTCTCGGGCGACGCCAATATCACGCTAACGGCCACGGCCAGTGCATTCGGCATCAACACCACCTGCGACCCGATATCTTGGACGTTCTACGATGTTGTGCCCGCCTTGAACTCCTCTGTCACTCAAACTCGGCTTATGCCCAACCTGACCGACCTCGTGAAGGCGAAGTGCATCATTCGTCCTGAAGATTACCCCCAATTTTCCCTTGACACGGGAAATGTCACCGCATGGTTCAACTATACAACATGTGGGGAGTACCAGTGCTCAAATCCACCGACGGACTCCCTCTCTTTCAATCCGAATAACTGTGGACAAAATGAAAGCGATGATCTGCGTTTGATGCTGAATGTGTGGAATCCTGATACCTTTGACGGCGACACGTCCGCTCTTTCAACTGGTACCGCAACCATCTCAGGCCTGCTGTGCAAAATTGGCTTGTTCACCGCAGATTACGAAGTCCGCGTAGATGCGCGAGAGGCCAGACTCCTCAATGTTGGAAACGCTCCCACTTTCCTCGAGAAGCTATCGATCAAGAATCCAGAGTCCATCGTCCTGAAGGTCAATCAGTTCCTGAGGCAAAGTGATGGAGGGTTACTTGACCTCGCCGATGACAGCGGCCATCATTTTCCGCTTGAGGTGTTCCTAGATGACCCTCTATCCGAAGCAGCATCATCTACTCAACCCGAGTACTTTCAAAATGGAGAGACAGGCTATTTCCCCGGCGCCGTACGACCCAGTTCTGATTTGACAAGAGCAATCGAGATTGATCCAATCATTCTCATGATGTCGCGGGGCAACAACCTTCGTATAGCAAATTATGCTAAAGAGCCGTTGCAAATGCAGAAAGACATGTCGGACTTATTACAAACGCTTGTCTCACAGATTGTCAACACTGAGTACCGACGTGGAGACGCCGTTGCAATAGAAGGCTTGTTGACGATATCGACACCCGTTATTCGGATGCGACAAGTCTCCTTACGGATCCTACAAGCCATATTGATATTTCTACTCGCCAGTGCATTGTTAACAAGCACAAAATTTAGACCAAGAACACATCTACGCACTGACCCTCGGACCCTCGGCGCAATGGCCATGCTTCTTTCAAGAAGCGGCACGATTGAAAAGCTCTTGCAGGACGCCGGCTGTTTCTCTGAACGTGCCTTTCTGTCTCACCTGAGAGGGCAGTATGTGAGGACAATGACCAAAGACGGTTACACCATCCTCGAGCTTCAGGATAGTCAGCGGTATTCTAAGATGCTGCACTCCCTCCACAAGCGCAGGGAGCTAAAGCCACGCCCGTGGTACCATACGAGCCTGACCCTCCCCTATCTCATGGCCCTGGGAGGTGCAATTGCACTTGCGATTTTGACTCTGGGCCTTTTGTGGTGGCGGAACGAGACAACTTCAGGCATTGCACCCACAAGCGGGCAAGGAAGCCATGCCATCATATACTTTCTTCCTGTATTCCTGATCTTGCTGACCTATGCTATCCACATAGTTGACGTGGCTGTCCAGTGCTTACAGCCATACATTCTACTCTCGAGCAAGCCCGTGCGCGCGATCGCAGGCCTAAGCTTCAATCCCAGTAAAACCTCACCTTTCACAGTCGACTACCAGTCCTTGAAACAGTCGAGGAGCACCATTTCCGCATTCAGCTTCCTTGCCCATTTGATTGTCCCTACCGTCAAACTCATAGCAGCAGGCCTGTTCTTCACCGCGCTGCAGCCATCTTTCAGGACAACATCCGTCCCCTTCGAATCTAGCCTCGTCAGCAACCTCGACACATATAATCTCACCAACTTCCAGAGCTCCGACGCGCACGAAGAACTCTTGCGCGCAAGAGCCATGACCCTGATCCAGTCCAATCCCAGCAGACTCAAGGAGAACTCGCCGGTGGGACTTCTTGACGGTCTCATCTTCAGCAACGTCACGAACCGCATGAGCAATGAGGATGTGGACACGATCCTCGACTCTGGAGCCGACATGCGTATTCGTATCCCCGCCATCAAGGTAACACCCATTTGTAGACATTTTAGCACGGAAAATTACACCGCCATCACCCCCTTCGAGGACGTCGATATGAATTCGACAATCGATATCGTTTGCAACGAGGGGCGCGGGCTAAGGAGATGCCCGAGCCAGAGGGTGGATTCGATGTTCACCGCCCTAGCTAACTCTACCAATGACCTCGAATACTTCTGGAACAGAGACTCCCTTGTCGGCTCCCCTGGCTCGTCCTACGCACCTCAAAGCCCCGAATTCGACGGCCTCAACGTCTTCCAGAACGTGACCACATTCTTACTAGCAAAGACCAATCAACCTGACCCTACGGCACCTGGATTCAAAATCACAGACGTGGCGAGTTTCTGGTGCAATATGAACTACAGCGCCATCGAAATTGATGTCACTGTGAGTCGACCCAGGCGGGCTGCTCTAGGCACGCAACAAACGCTCCCCCTGGCCATCAAGAGCTACGACGTGAGATCCATCACCCACATCCTCGACCAGGACCACGCAGCCTACAACATCTCACACCTGAACTGGACCAGCATCAATCGCCTTTCCACCTTCCGCAGCGTCTACCCACTGGAGGGCAGAAACCTCCTCTACCATACCATAAAAATGCGAAACCCTAAATTCACAGACGATGACTTCGTCAAGTCACCAAAATTACTCTCCAAGGCTGGCGGCAAAATTTTGAAGCATTTCGCTGCCATAATGATAGACTCTGCCCGCCCATTCGTCGACCCAATGAGCGCAACGCAGTCTCAAGCCGCCATCGTCGATGCCCAGGTCGTCACCATGCGCTCCAAGCTCATCCAAGACAAGAACATCACCATCGCCCTCCAAGTACTGCTCGGAACTCTCCTGCTCTACAGCCTCATCACCGCCTTCACTGTAAACCGAAAAGTGACTCTCGTGAAAGCTCCCCACAGCATCGGCTCGCAGATATCCCTCCTGACTGGGAGCGAGCTCGTCCGCCTGGTCCGGGACGAAGACCTTAGGAGGCGGAATTTTGGTGAGTCTAGCAGTGAAGATGCCCTATGGGGTGCTTGGGAAGGCTTCCTTGTCCATCTCGGCTGGTGGGAGCGCGCCCAGAGCCGCAGTCCGAATCTCGCGAGATCTGAGATCGAGGTCGATACTTGGATAAGAGGCGGAGATGTCGATCGTGGAGAGCGCAGGTTTGGAATCGATGTGGGCGAGGCTGCGAGGAGACCGTGATGAAGTACTGAGTAGACTTGCATGTGACACTACTTACGGTTGACAACTAAAGGTCCTCCGTACGTGATGAAAGCGTCTAGGACTGGAATGAATTGAATAAGTGCAATTTCCAATTCTTTCAGAAGAAGCATAATCTAGCATTTCATCTATATCTGGTTCCCGATTGACCTCGTGCAGCCCTGGATCCAAACGGCTATACCACTGGTTAAACGATTTCTATATGCTGCGTCGATGGCCGATCAACTCCGTCCATCGCCGCCTGAGTGTGGAAAACAAAGTCTCGTGGAGGTTGGAATGCAATGGCGTGACTCGACGTCAAACCATACAGCCCGATCGTCTGGCTTCGGGCCGACAAGCCCTAAGTTGGCGCAGCTACTAAGCTGATCCACCAGAGAGAATAGAATACCTTGTCAGGCCAATTTCCTGGTCTCACGAAGCGAGAATTCAATGCAATATGACGAAGCGGTCCTGTCGAGATGCGACAGTTGAGAGATTCCCGCCGTGAAGGTGATCATAAGGAGCGAAGGGTGAAGAACGAATACTCCAGGACTAGGTCCGGTTGGCAGAGTTCCTCGACGACTTTGATCAACATGGGGACCATCGCGTTGGGGTGGTCCCGAGCTTTCGTATTGACAGGATCGCCGCGCTGGAAGAATAGTCCTCCTGCTGCACGACTTCTTCCCACTGTGGGCCGGCTCGCTGGGTGTATTTACTGACTAATGTTTCGAATATACATTCAAGAACATAATCGAGTATGGAAAGGTTAGTACTGCGATGGAATTGGATATTCAGAACGTTTGTCGATGCAAGCTTCGACACTTGGCCATAGGCTCGGCGAGAGTTACAGCAGTCTCTGTCAGACGTGGAGGAGGAGAAGACTCTACAATGATTAGTGGTGAAAGGGAGAGGGGGGGGGAAGGGCTGCTCAAGAAACAGTGTTGTAGGATTGATGGGTGAATGGATGGATAGTGGATGGTTTTAGGAGAAGGGAAATGTGCGAAACGAACTAGAAATGGATTTGCATTCTTAAGCAATTGTCCATTGACAAGATTCACGGCAGGTACGGGAAGATGAAGAAGCTTGCAACAGTCACGATCCGTTCAACTGCACATTGCGGCGAGTAACACCGCACTGCATACTGCAAACCGTCCCTATACTGGCGAGCGACCACCGTTTGCAAGATCTCCATAAGTCTCCTCGCAATATATTCTTTTCATATATTGTCGCACCAATGATAGGAAGTCCAATTTCACACATCTAGGATCAGGCTTGTGGGCGACCAGCTCTCTGCTACTTGCACAAGGTCCAAGTTCCATGGCCAGTCTTCGAACAGACTGGTGGCCAACTGGGAAGGGATGGTTCTCCGTGCGCCGGGATGCCGCGGACTGTGGTATTTCCGATTGGGCGAATTCATTGAAGCACTCGTCTCACCCTCAGGGCAGATGCGCAGCTGATTCCAGTAGCTATCGATCTGCGCCACCAGGTTCCGCAGTCGCTCTGCGTTGATTGCCGAATGAAGGCCATGATCGAGATTCTCCAGCAGCTGCGCAAGTGACAGCAAGACGACTCGCACTTGCTGATAGGCAATATCGCTTAGAGGCTCCTCGAGAACGCTGCCCAGAATTGCGCCGATACCAGCAAGATGATGGAGGAGGGGCGAACTAATTGCTCGCAGATAGGCAACTGGAATGCGTGTGAAGGCATCAACCACCTCGCTCGCGATCTTGCAACGTTCTTCAATGTTACCACCACCTGAAGCGAACAACATCATTCGAAGCAGCTGGACAGTTGCAGTGATATTGGCGGCCTGGAATCCATACCGATCGCTAGCACAGTCAATGGCTGACGCACGCACCCCTGGTGAAGAACCCACCTTGAAGGATCACATGTAATCTCTGGAAATTCTTTGAAGCAGCCGGGAAGGTTGCCATATAGTGCCATCAGGGAGTCACGGACGAAAGAGGGGGAAATGGCAGTCTTGTCGCCAAACATATCGCTGAGGAATGTCCTCCTACCTCGCCTTCGGTCACGAAAGTTGGTGATGACGTGCTCAAGGACCCGATAAAGATCGGTGGTGAAGTTCCAGCCACTAAGCCAACTGCTGCTCTTCACCTCACCCCATCTGCCACCCGGGCTTGGTCCGATGTCAACGGGAGAGGACGCTGGTTGAGTGTATCCCATGTCATTGAAAAGCTCATCATCTAGCTCCGTGGTGTATGCAACGTTGACTTGCTGTTCCCGACACCGTGTGATACCGTTCCAGATGATGGACGAATAGACTTCCAAGGTATACATGGACCAGAACTGCTGGTTGGTTAGCACAAGCCTCGCTTTGAATATTACATCTCACCAGCCGCCTTCTCTCTTCAGTCTCGACAATGCCGATATTTTTGGGCCAGTTCAATTCGTCATGCAGTCCATCCATAGCTACGAAAGTGTGGTATTTCCCAAGATAGAGTTGCATCTCGCGAATTTTGCCATACTGAATGGCTGTGAGGGCAAGCACAGCACAGGACCGCAATGCATTCAAGGTGTGGGCTTGGCTGGAGTTTTCATAGTCGGCCCAGCAACGGACTGCAGCGTCATAAAACGCTTCCGATGGCGTTTCCGACAATTCTTGAATGTCCCAAGAAGGATTGAAAATCGCCTGATCTCGGACTCGAGCGGACACAAGCGCGCAGACCGCCATAGTGACTGGGAACAGATCCTTGTCGGTGGCGTAATCACCTCTCGATATCTGCAAAGGCTTATCAGCACCGGGCTAAGCAGTGATCCGGTGGCCTGGAACATCGGCCGTGGGCAAGGAAAACCCCACGACTCAGTGAAACCTACTCTTCGGATGTATGTGGGCCTATGAAAGAGTGGGAAGATTGGGTATACTATCTCAAAGTACAACTCCACGAGACTCATCACCACAGCCTGACGGGCAATCGTCGGAGCACCCCATGGTTGTGATATTGGCTTGAAAGGTGCTGGGAAGTGTCAGTCATCGAAAGCCCATGTTCTGGCCTAGAACTTGTTCCTGAAGGATGAAAGAAGAGAAATTGAAGCCATGTCATAGCGCGCTCTGGGCTTGTGGACAACGTACCGTCTGCAGGACTTAAATTTCGAGGCGGAGGAGCAGGCGGGGACACCGCTTGAGCCTTTGGCGTCACGCCCCGTCTCTTCGCTGCTCGGTTGTAAGTACAGGGCTGATCGAAATCAATGCAATTTTGACACCGCGAGCCGCTACCGCCGATACATCGAATGCTGCGCTTATGACAGTAATCGCACGCTCGCGTGATCCGTCTTGACTTGGCCTTCTGTTGCTCGGAAGCCGGCATGACATTCTCTTCAATCGGAACTCGGTGTGCATTTGTTGACATCACATATTGGATGGTAAGCAAGTCATGGACCACACCGATCTGGAGATATGTGAATGGGACACATGCAACGGGGGAGAGGAGAAGCTGAGAGTCGGTCTACCTGCTGGAAGAAGCTTACGAGGCGTGACATCAGGTGCGATTCTCAAAGTTAAATCTAGGCGGATTGAGGCCGCTTTAACGATATATCCCAAAATGCAATGGCGCCTTGGCATGATTACATCAGCCGATGCTCGGGAGAGTTGCCCTTTCAAGGCCCCACGTGTGGGAGCAAACAATGGGCCCGGTTCTGTGTAAGGACCAGACGAACGCCTGGAGTGCGCCTCGTGTCCTACTGTGCTTCTCTCCTTTTATACAAAACTGGCGAACTTGGACAAATACAGCATGGAAGTCATCTTGCCCGATGGATTGTTATGCTTCCTTACTCGGTGTTCTGATTTCCGTCCCTCCGTGTTCATCTCCGACGACATCAAGTCAACAGGTTGCGTGTGGCCAAAGCGAATCACTCACTCTTTCAACATTCTTTCGCGTGAGATCTACATTCCCACCTTCTCTTAAGCAGACCTTCTCACCACTTGTTGTCAAATGCTTTGCCTTGGACGTAATTCACCATCTCCGTCACCGGTTCGAGATGATCCCTCCCTGCGCCGAAATCCATTCCATGCTTCATGACCTGTCGGTAATTGTTGCCTGGGCTGACCTTTCCAAGCACGAACTGTCTCTGTGTCTCGACTCTGCTCGGTATTGGGATACTCCGTCCCACCACTGCCTCCATGCCTTGCCATGCGAATGTGATTGCCTCTTTCGCGTCCGCCGGAATGCCAGCCTCGTCAAGCATCATGATCCTGGTCTCTGGAAAAGCTGCTTGCAAATGCTGGGTGACATTGGGGTTTTTGGCTCCACCGCCACACATAAAGATCTCTGCAAGAGGACCGTACTCCTGCGGCATATATCTGTGGTAATGTTCGACGATGGCTTGGGCCGTGATGCGAGTCACCGTCGCGACAATGTCGTTCGGTGACAAACCCTTGGCAAGGCCACGTTCGATAAGACTGTGAGCAATGGTGTCTCTAAACACTTCACGTCCTGTGGTTTTCGGCGGTTCGAGGCCGAAGTATGGGTGAGTCCTCAGGAATTCGCTCACCATCTCCTGGTCTACCGTGCCTGCAGCACCCATCTCGCCGTTTTTATCATACTCGCGCTCTCCGTTGGTAAAGTATCGTACTGCCGCGTCAATAAAGACGTTCCCCGGACCCGTATCAAAATCAAAAAATGCTGGATTTATTCTGCCATCCCTGTCCGGAGGAATAAAGCACACGTTAGCTATACCACCAATATTCTGGCACGCTCTGAGTTTGGTTGGGTGATGAAGGATGAGCGCGTCGAAGAACGCAATTAGCGGCGCCCCTTGTCGACCTGCAGCCTGGTCGGAAACCCGGAAATCGGTGACTGATGTGATTCCTGTTCTCGAAGCAAGGAATGATCCTTCAGCCATTGTCAAGGCAGACTTAGTCTGACCAGGCTCCGGTATACTGAGCAACCAGATGGTTTGTCCGTGAGATCCCAAAACATCAATCTTTTCAAGCGGAACCCCTTGCTTTTGCGAGAATTCTTTCACCGCTGCAGCAAAGGTCTCTCCCAGCAGGACATTGATCTCCGATAATTCTTCGGGCGTGGTTTTGTTGTGCAAGATCATGTTCATTACGCGCTTTTTGATCTCCGGCTCCAGAGGTATTTCATCATATGCCAGGAGTTGGAAATGCATTGGTGATTCTGGAGAATCTTGTCTGAAACAGCATAACGCGCAGTCAATGCCATCCATGGACGTCCCCGAATTCAGACCAAGCACCGTCAAATCTAATCCTGTTTCATGATGACCATTGCTGAGGCCGTTTGTAAGGCTGCCCATCAGAGTGGGTGACATGACGACTTATTCCCGTGGATCAGAACGAGGTTCGAATCAGAGGAACGCAGCATATATTGGAAGCCTAAATACTACAATCACAAAAATGTATGTGCTGGAGACATAAATACCAAAATCATAGTTCGCTTAAAAGCCGATCGGAAACAACAGACGACCGCCGTGTTCCTCCAACGGACAAAATGCCACCGGCACCACGAAGGGAGTAACACGAGGCTGATCGATTGTCATTCGTTTCTGCGGATCTTTTAAGGTTACATGGATGATGGGCTCTCTGGTCGCGCCAGCCTCGGCTAAACGGTTAAACGGCTAAGAGGCGGTGATTTTTGGTGGGATTACCACATTGATCAGCGCGCCTAGACTTTTGAGGCAAGCCTAGCCTGCTCACTTATACTACTAGTTATGGGTCCAGATTCAGGTCGATATACGACTAGAACAGCGTTGATGCACGTCGCAACCTGGGGGTTGTAGCCAACAGATCTTGCTCAAAACCATCCAGCAGTTCTCACAGTCATCGTCTGGCCAGGACTGAGACAACCAGGCCGTGCTATAGGGAGCACGCACAAACAGCCTCTAAACTATGGACATGGTATGTAAACGAAACACTCTACGGATCACGCATTTATTTAAATGTCAGTTCAATCTGGAACACCAGACCGCAGTGATATCAGGAGCGGCTCAAGGCCTTGGTCTTGCGTTCGCGGATGCCTTAGCAGCAGCAGGATGCAATATCGCCGTGCTGGATATTCTTCAGGAGCCATCGCCGGCATTCTACGAACTGCAGTCCAAATATAACGTCAAAGTCAAGTACTACAGTGTAGACATCTCTGTCCGCAGCCAGGTTGCTAACACGATCTCCAAAATCGTGCAAGACTTCGGCAGTATCAACATCAACATCAATGCCGCCGGAATTGTGAAAGAGCAGCCTTTCCTGTCAACCTCAGACGAGAATCTCCAACGGACTTTCGCTGTAAATGTCAATGGGTCTTTCCTTGTAGCGCAAGCATGCGCAAATACCATGGTCGAACGATACAAATTGCAGCACGGCGACACGCCTGCAAAGGACGCAGCAACTGGGAGTATCGTCTTCATCGCTAGTATCGCCACGTACATCGCCAGCACAGTGCAGCAAATATCATGCTATACGGCGTCAAAAGCAGCTATCAAGGGCCTCGTGAAGCCAGTGGCAATGGAATTATCCCGTTACGGAATTCGAGTCAACAGTCTCAGCCCAGGATATACGATGACTGATATGATGAGAGGCTTGCAGTCCCAGCAACATGATCTGGTCAAGCAATTCGAGCAGGAGACCTTGTTTGGAAGAATTGCGCTGCCAGAGGAATTGACAGGCGCTATGTTGTGGTTGTGCTCCTCTAAAGCCAGCAATTGGTATACTGGACAGGATTTGCTCCTGGATGGCGGTGCAACTTCGTGGAAACATCCCGCAATTTTAAATTGACTATACCGGTATTTTCCACTGCTGAAGCGGCGAATTGTCATTCAGAGAAGTTGTTTGTTGCGGAGATATGGATGCATTTGCGATCAGATGCCAGACTGGGGCTGGACAAGCAAAATGGATGTTAGGAATCTATCTGTTTCTGTTGGCTTGTGTGGAGGTTTACTGCCTATATAGATGTTACGAAAGTCTCTGATCTTCTCTCTGATGTAGGCAGCTCTAGCCGCCATAAAGCTTTGCAAGCAATTAGATCAATTTCATAAAATTCTCGCGATGAAGAGGTACCTTACGGGCTTTGCCACTTAGTAAACAGTTGTCTCAGATAGTAGTTTCATATTGCCCTATCGCTAGCTGAAGGATGAAAGACTTGGGCAGGAATCAGTAGCTGCAATGATGCCTCTCCTGGCCTGAGATCATCCTTTCACAGAGTACAGTGTTGAATTGAGGCCGCTTTATAGGTGCCGCTCAAGGGACTCGCGCCTTTTCCACGTTTCACGGACATGGCAAATGCGAACTCAAATGCGTCATTCTCATCAATCTTCGATCTCGAGCAGGGCATCCTTGAGACTTGCACTCAGAAATATGATCAAGAGTACGTCGTCCGCTTATGAAAAGGCCCTGAGATGTCCAGCGGCAATAACAGACCACTCCTCCAACCCTACCCACGGAAACACCCCTTTGTTTAGCATTTCGGTTAACTACAGTAAAAGATTCCGTTTTGAAAGGATAACCAATATATTTCTATCGCATACAATAGGGTGTAAACCTACAAGAGATTACGTGAGAGGCTAGATCAATCTCGTCGTTAGTATATCTTCAGATTCACCAAAACGGAAGTCTGACAATTCATTCGCTGGGAGACGTTCTCCGTCGCCCTTGAGAGCTGACCCTGCCGCGGCTGAGTTAATGCACCTTGACAAACACCAGCTTAGCCTTCCTTCAAGATATGAGTGAATTTACTTCAAACATTTCTCTGGAGTTTAAAACGATGTCTTCTCAGTTGCCACTTCGATCGACTCTGTCTCAGCTTTAGTCCCTGCGTGACCGTTTTCGGCCCCAGCAAGTGAAATTCGTCTCGGATCCAGATTGGTCTCTCCATCAACTTCATCAAGAAGCCTTCTGGCAGCGACCGCCACGTTACCACCGGCCTCAGCAATACGACGGTGATACTCAGCCATATTCTTGCTGACCAGCATACTGTCACTGGTGAAGAGTAGGTCGACTTCTTCGAGTGAGCGGCCAGCAGTCTCAGGGTAGAAAAAGTGGATGATTGGCATCACCGTAAAGTTCATGCAGCCGAAGAAGATGAAAGACCACCATCCGATATTAGATAGCATAATGGGAATGACAAACGTTGTCACGCCACAGCCGATCGCCCAACCCAGGATGGTGAATGAGTAACCCTTAGCGCGGACTTCTTGTGGCCAGATCTCAGTACCGTAAATCCAGCATGGCACAATATTGAACATGGTGAAGAAGAAGACGAACGTGAAGGTGAATGCAGACCCAGCTGTGCCAAGAGCTTGAGACTCCGAAGCATTAGACGTGGCACGATCCTGGGATGTTTTGATGAGTGCCGCAACGAGAAACAGCGATACTCCCTGAATCATAAAGGAGACCTGGAGGCTCATCCTACGACCGATGCGGTCAATAACAGGTGCAGCTGCGGCAGTACCAATGACACCGAAAGTGTTTAGAAGACCAGACATCCAAGAAGCCTTATAGGCGTCAAAGCCTCCAAGTTCAAAGAGCTTGGTAGCCCAAGAGACCATGACGAGAATTCCCGTCCACTGCTGAATTTGCTGAAGGGCGAATCCAAGGACAGCACGGCGACCAAGGTGAAGCTTTCCAGAGTAACGACCTCCCAGAGCAATGTTGATATAGTTGTTTCGCTTGTGATAAGATGCCTCGACGACCGCGTCAATCAATTCCATCTCTTTGATGATAGCTGGGTCCGAGACGTCCTTATCACCACGGATCTTGCACAAGATATCAATTGCTTCCGACTTTCGGTGATGTGCCATGAGCCATCTAGGAGATTCTAATTCCTGATTAGGTTTGCTCCATAAAATCAGTTGGAATTTGACTTACCTGGAACGAAGGGGATGGCAACTGCAACAATGAGCATAGGTATGCACATGAAACCTAGAGGAAATCGCCACCTAAAGCCGACCTCGCTATCTCGAATACCAAAATTGATCCAGTTCGCGAGAAAGATGCCCAAAAAGTTCGAGACGAAAACCAGAGAGAACGTGGATCCACGGTCGTGAGCTTGAGACAATTCCGATACCCAGGAAAGAATGATATTATTGATAAAGCCAATTCCAAGCCCAGAGATGACTCGAGCGCAGATGAACATGTCTGCGTTGATTGACCCGCACTGAAGGGCAGATCCGAGAAGGGAGAGCAGGGTACCAATGAATGCGGCCTTCTTCCTTCCAAGCTTATCACCAAGCCATCCACCAATGAAGGCTCCAAATATTGCTCCGAAATAATACGCTGCAGCAAGGCCACCTTGCTTGGTGGTTTCGGTAACGATGCTGTCGTAACCGATTCTGGACATGGCGATAAAGCCTGGCGTTCCAGACACACTACCGTAAACCCCTTGATTGTATCCCTCGTAAATCAGGGCGACCGCGCTAACAACGTTGAGCAAGAGCATGACACCCTTGCCTGGGAGGGCGCGCCATGGTTGAAACCCCATTTCGGTGAGAGGTTGTCGCGTAGAGAGCTGAATGAAAGAAGAGATAGCCTTGATTAAACTGGAGAGAGGGTTTGTTGGAAGATAAGATGGTAGAGACACGTCACCCCTAGGGAAGAAGTTGAAATATATATTCAGTACAACTTCGAGCCAAGATGGTTCGGAGTCGTACAGGCCTAATCACCTTGCTCTAGCCACTGGAGCTTGCCCCCAGAATGTCGCGTGGCCCTTGAACCATGATTAACAGAACAAGAGGAGCCAGAAGCATGGAGATTGGTAACTTGGCCGGAAGTGAGGCAAGTAGAGACACTGTAGGAGTATCAGCGCGAGGCAGCTAGCTTGGCAGCGGGCCCCAGCGGCTAAAGGGCTAAAAGGCTCAGACGATCAAGTGAAGTACAGTTTTTGTTTCCCGCAAACCAGATCACTGCCGAGTAGAATATTCCTGGAGGTGTCCGGGGGTGCAATCAGGACAGCTCCAATCACCATCTACGTTACGAAGTCCACAGTCAATCTTCCGGGCCAATTGTAAGTCTCGCCCCCCATCTCTCCGAGAGTTCCCAAGCGATACTTAACTATGGAGATGCAGCCACGGGGTAGCGAGCAGGCGACTCCGTTTACCTTGATTATCTCCTAGGCTTAAAAGTGCTGATTTTGTCGCGGGAATGCGTTCGGGACTTGTGTAACTCTTGGATGGACAAAACCGTCTTGCTGCGATATCAGAAATACGACCAGTGCGTGGAATGTGATCTCTTCCTTGTCCGACGGATACATTGCAGCAGCATTCATTTATTCGATCTAGCTGAGCTGAATGACCGTAAAGCTCGAGCAAAACAGCCAACGAGAGGGTCTGTGACCAACGAGTGAATGCGAGCTTTTCCTGGTCATGGAGCAAAAACAGATATGCCGTTGGGCTGCACTTTCGCTTTCTAATATCGCATCAGTCTTCTTTCCAGACATCCTCGGTCGTGAGGACGCTGAATTTGAGCACAAGCTGGTCGCGATCAGTACGACTGGTTCAAATCAACGTGCCCGGAGATGGTTTAACGAGAACAAAATTCCGGATTCGGAGTCTATAGTCGTCTACTATTCGTGGCAGACGATGCTGGAGCAAGCCGACTTTGACATCGTTTACATATCAACACCTCATCCGCTGCATTATGAAGAGATAGTACAAGCCCTCGAATTCAAAAGAAACATTCTTGTCGAGAAGCCAGCAACCATGAATGCTGCGCAATATCGAAGATGCATCGAACTTGCAGAGCGGCAGGGCGTCGTGCTCATGGAAGGAATGTGGACACGATATCTCCCCGCAACTAGGCATTTGAAAGAAGAACTCTTACCCAAAGTAGGGGAAGTAAGGAGAGTGTACTCTGATTTCTCATTTCCTATAGTCGGACCTGACCTCTCAAATACATCTCGATTTCTAGACAAAGCAGCGGGTGCCGGGGCATTACTAGACCAGGGTGTCTATGCATTGACTTGGGCGGACCTTGCCCTGAATGGTGTCAAAGCTGGCGAAACCAGTGTACTATACTCTAACTCCCGGAGCGTTCCTGGGCGGCCTAGCGAGGTTGACGATATCAACACTGTCGTCCTTGCGAACAAGAGCGCCACCGCAATCATCACGACCAGTATGACTGTTCCGGGATCTAGCAAGCCGCCATTCTACGTACGTCTCGGTGCTAAGAAAGCAGCGCCCTCTGTTAGAATTGAAGCCACAGAGGCATCAATTGCAATCCCTTTTCCACCTATTCGGCCTGAAGAATTGCATGTACAATGGTATGGCTATGATCACCTGAAGGAGGATGGCACAGAGCGAAATGAGACCATCATAAAGCCTGTCAGGGGCTGGGGGATGTGGTACCAGGCGGATGTCATCGGGGCAGCAGTATTTAAGCAGCGTCCCGGCGTGATTGGGGCTGAGGAGAGTCTGAGGGTACTGGAATGGATGGATGAGGCTAGACGGCAGGCAGGAATAACATATGACCAGAAGCTGGAGCAGTTGTAGATTGAGTCCGACAAATTAACGTAGGCCACATGGCAGTCAGATCACACCTAACTATCTCTACGTTGAGTTTAATTATCCCATATCCTAGCCAGCTCGATTGCGCCAATTCTGGTGACAGAGTGCGAGACGACATGTAGAATAACGGGTCCAACTGCTCATTCGATTTGTTAGCCCAAACAACACTGGTTGAACGAGCCTCGAAGGTCGAAGGGAATGCAATGCTCCATATCATTTTCGGCATTCGCGTTGAGTTACATCACCGCTCACACTGAGCGTCTTCCCGCTGCTTAGAACTGAGATTGGATTTGCAATTGGTGACGCGCTGGAGTCAAGATTGACATTACCCAACCAGAGCTAGCGTCAATATACGACGCTGTTATACTGCTTTATGCAATTGCGAGGACATTTGCCAAGGCACAAGATACTTTCTTAAGCACCATAACTTTGACCTTCAATTCCTCCTTCATCTGGAAAGTAACCTTAGCTTAATGAAAGCCACAGACCTGAGTGACTTAGTTCCACGCCCCGGCAAACCATTAGCTGTTCCATTTTGAAAGTTCATCCGAGATATCGGTGTGGGCGGCGCACAATTGAACAACGAGCAAAATAAGGACCTCCTATGACAACATTTGTTCGATGTGCGCCGCATTAAAAACAAGACTACAAAAGGGTATGGCTATAAAGGCACTCACCTATAATGTTGGTTAGAAGCAAGACAGGACGGAATCATAGTCAGTGGTAGACCGTCCACTCAAAATTACCTTATAGTGCGAATCTCAAGTATACTCGCTCTCGTCATAATAAGATTCACCGCATAAGGGTACAAAACTGCCACCACTACAACATCGTATTCACACCATTAGGGCCAAATCACTAACCCTTGTACTCCAGATCCATAAACGAACAGATGCGCTAATAAAAGCCCGATAGAATGTCTATATCCTTGGAAAATGCTGGACAGGACCTGTAACTTATTCGACCATAGAACGAACGAACCCAGTGGTACCAAACCTACCCTAGTAGTCGACCGGACGTCCTCTATCAGTTGGCTCAATTACTGGACTGTAGCAGTCAATTGGACGGATTAACTCGACGCTGCCGAACGTGGTGCTCAGCGGATAGCCACTGAAACTTATAACCATTCTAACTCAAGATGTTCTGGAGTCCTACTGGTTCTTAGAACACCCCCTCAAGCCATACTATAATTCTACTCACTGTACACGTACTGTAGACTGACCTTGAGCAGTCTGTGGGCTTCGCTGTAAGCTAGACCGAAAACAACCGGGTAATAGTCGCGTCGAGCCAATTAAGCTCAGTAAAGCTAATTATTTACTGCTTTTTTGTTACTATCAGAGCTACAAGCAGTTCTGACCAAGGTAGGGTTCCTTGATAGAGTGGACACAAGAGTATTGACCAGGATGACAAAGGGAATATTCAATCGTCGGACTATATCCTAAATATAGGTATAGGATTGCTAACGAAGTTAACTACGAACTGTTCTACCTAGGTTTATAATCGTGTATATATAGTATAAGTAGCTCTACTAGGCTCTACTAGGCTCCCTACTAAGCCTATAGAGTCCCCCTAGAGCCTACTAGAGCCCTACCTAGTCACGTAACGTAGCCTCGTCGGTTCTCTATCGGCTAACTTCCCTATTTCCTCCTAGGTATAGGTAGCTTGTCCTTAGCGACCCTTCTAGTGACCTAGTTCGTAGCATTTTACTTATCTATAGATATATAATCTCTTAGTATAATTTATCTTATATATATACTATTTGAGTATTTATTATACTAGAGTACTGTATTGGGGCTCGAGGCGCTTAGTCATAAAAGAAGAGAGAAGGGGCCTTGGCATGGAAGAACAAGCAAGTGAGGAGAAAAGCAGACAATCGAAGCGTAAGCAAGGACGAAGAAGGAACCTCACGTACGAGAGCGTGCGTTGAGTATTAGACAGCAGCCATAAGAGCATAGTTTGCAGAATTGGGAGCATTTTTCCTTCTACGAGTTCGGCTGTACAACTGTACAGCCTAAGTTTCAGTGGCAGTGACCTTTACGAATATAGCCATTATAGTTTTGTGCACGTCTATTGCGAGAAGTCTTGAAAGTACAGTCCTTTAGCGGGCTCAAGACTATAGAGATCTATAGCGTTGCTATCCCTTCGCTGACATAGGTGAGCAAAGAGTATCGTTTTAGTTGTGGCTACTATAGTGTTCGTTTTGGCGTCGATTAGTTCTTATCCTACGGTCCTGGAAGAGAGAGAACTCCTAGTAACGTAGCCCTACCCCCTTATCCGACCTATAGGATAGGCGAGAATATATGCCGATTTAACCTTAATACCGTACTTTTATTATCTTAAAGAGAGGTTTTTAGATCTACTAAAATTAGATATAAAGTTAGAAAACCTATTAATATTACTAGAACTTTATACTTTTTATTACTATATAGCTCTTACTAATAACAAGCTAATATTATAATAGTTCTCTAAAGAAAGGCTTTGGGAAGTAATTGTATTACACTGAAATACTGTAATTATAGTCTAGAAGTTTTTGCCTACCTATCGACTGCGAGGCTGTTCTATCTTTAACTTCTAGGTTTACTCGTCCCCACCGTGTATAAGAACCGACGGTTTTAGGTAGTGATGATTAGCTCTCGCGTTCGAAGTTGCTTCCTAGACTCGTGTTGTGCATAGAAATTTGCTCAGTCTGGGAAAACTTGCTCACCCTGCTTCTGCTTTTGGTAACACTGCTCGTTCAAGTATTTCTCCCGCTTTTGGCAACAATTCTAGTTTAAATAAGTCTCCTGCTTCAGGAAATACGTCTTGTTCGAGTAAGGAGCCAGTGGAGGACTTCAGGCCATTTTTCTAGGCAATGTTAACTTATTGTCGCACCTGCCTTATTCGGCGCGTGCATCACCACAGGCTCTGTATCCTGTGAGTGGGCCTCGCACTCTCTAGTTAGATAGAGATTTAGATGCTCCATATCACAAGTCATCCCTGTCGAGGTTGTGGCAAGCTAAAAAGTTGCTTTGAGACTTACCAAAGCGTTGCGAGGTACTATAGCAAGGCTATGCCAAGACCTTGCATTGTTCATGAAATCATTCTTAGATCGTTCGTGAAGACACAAGAACTCTTGTAACAGCCACCTCTTACGACGAAGTCGATGGTTATGCCTTTGGATAATCTGAGGACTCCATGGCTGAGTGCATGGCGCAATATGGCTTCCTGTTCTGTCTGTTTCTGGTTGGACTTGTTATTATTTGTACCAGCTACAAGGTCCGTTTCTTACAGGGATGGATCGTAATTGGGCGCCGTGCACAGCGTACTCTATATAGTGTCTCGCGGGCGGGCTGAAGACCTGAACTAAACACAACTATCTCTAATTGAATATATCTGCTTTCTGGCTGTTTCCTATTCGCATACCATTATTCCGAAGGAAAATGCACCCTAACAGAGAGGCGGATGCTCCTAGATGTTTACTTGGTAGCCCTCCCCTTCAATTCGAAAACAATACCACATTTTCGCACATATACCATGAGGCTTCCGCTATCCCTACGTGTTGGCAACAAGAGCTTACAATCGCGGACTTGCAAGAGATACTACGTAGAGACGTTCTCTTGCCAAACAGCACGAGATAAATACATTGATGTTCGGGATCCTGTGAATTGCCTGCAAAAATACAGGCTCAAAAGACACGACCCTTTGTCTGCTTGATGCCAATGATGTTAATGTCGTGCCACATTAAAGATCCCGCGATTGCAATGGCCCACGCACTAGTGCCCGCAATGAACAGGTACTTCTGTGAATCGCCATACGCCCGCTGAATTGCCAATCGAGTGGGCGAGTCAACTGGGTACGACAGCTGAGTCGCGATGTCCATGTAAATCATGGCAAGATTTGGAAGTTCCTCTTCGGGGATATATTGAGCTAGCCGCTTGGGGAAGATATCCTGCCAAATGGCAGCTGAAACTGTCAGGCCAACGGCTTGGCCAATGCTGGCGCACATCGACACCAGGGCGATAGCAATAGCAAAGTACTGTTGCTCCTTGACAACGGCTAAAATGGCAATCTCATCTGTGAGCATGATGGCGCCGCTGCCAAAAGCGATGAAAATCTGACACATGACGATGTAGCCAACGTTCGTGGTTGGCTCGCGGAAGTGAATCATCAGGCCCATGCCAAGAATTGATAGAGGAATCGCAAAGAAGATAGTGACTGGCTTAAAGCGTCCAGTGTAGGACATCAGTGCACCCACAAGAATGGAGAAGAAGAAGCCGGCGACGGTGTAGCATGCGACAACGTAGCTGGCTTGTGTGACGCTCAAGTTGTTCACCACTTGGAGAATCGAGCTGAAATACAATCCCCAGCACATGTAGCTGAAGAACAGTGCAAAAGAAAGAAGGCAGGCGCCGATGACGGTACGATCCTGCATTAACTTCCATGGAATGAAAGATTTTTGGGCCAAGAATCTTTCCCAAACGCCAAATCCAATTAGAAGCAGGATGCCGAACACAAGGAAGCAGATTATAATAGCTGATCCCCATCCTTTAGCTTGTTGAGCGTACAGGTTGAAAGGCAGCAGAAAGAAAGCGACGCCAGCTGACAGCAGGAAGAGCCCAACAATGTCGAACTCCCGTGCGTGATAGCCCAACGACTCCCATACTGTACGTCCACTTGATCGCTTCGGGACAAGATGCTGTTTCTTCGCCTTGAGAAAATGATACACGAAGAGGCCAAACAACGGAAGGGTGACGCCTGGGACAAGGATGCTCTCCATTCCGAATGCCCAGCGCCAGCCTGCCCCTTTCAAAAATGCCGTGGAGATTGGTCCCGCTAACCAGGGAGTTATCACGTTAGATGAGGCGCACAGAGACTGCACCAGACCTCGATTACGTAGCGAGGTGATATCGGCAACGAAAACACTCAGGCTGTAGCCGACTCCATTGATGCCCACTGTGTAGAAGACTTGTGACGCAGCATAAGCCTCAACATTGTTGCATGCTGCCGCCGTGATGAGTCCGAGCGTGGCAAGGACAGCGCAGAAAAGGAACCCCTGCGGGCGACCAAAGACATCGAGAATTTTGGCGATGCTCAAATTTGTGACGCCCCCAATAACTGAGCTCAGGACGCCGGTGGTTGGCGTGAGTGAGTGGAGAGCGAAGGAGGAGGTAACGTAGGGAAGAAGGGCGCCAGTGACGCCCGCAACAAGGCCTTGAACAAAATAAACCAGCCAGATCAGAATGTAGGCAACCACTAGTGAAGCTGTAGACCACGAAAGGGTCACAGCCTCAATATCTTGAACGCCAGCTTGGAATCTGGTGTCCACGGAGTTATCGTCGTCCGGACGACTTTCAGTATGCTCACGGTCTTTGTGCAAATCCTCATGAACGGTATGACGGACGCCGCGAATGTCAGTGGGGGCTTTCCCGCTGTTGTCAACATCATTTGCGATCGCCATCGTCTGATGACTACTGTGGGTGTGACTTGTTGGGTGAATGTTGAACAATGCAGCATTAGAAGAGATTGCGTGACGGAGTTAAACGACGAATATATTAGAAGATCAAATGGAGCGGAATAAGAACGAAAGTTGACTGGAGCCTCTGTGAAAGTGAAGCAAATCTTGACAGGTAGCAAAATGCAGGTGGCCAAAATATCCTTTTCCAAAGATCGAAATGCACGCGAACCAAGATGGGTCTCGATAGCAGTGCTTTGTACGTCGGATACTGTCATTTCAAGGATACGCAAAGGAGATGAAACGACAAAACTACGGAAATTAGTGTAGGTCGGTCCACAGAAATGGATAAGCTCTTGATGAGGTGCCCACGCGTGTACTCATTACATCTGCACATTGTCACATCCATTTCCAATGAGGATGAGGGAGAGCATGTATCACCCAAGTGGGCCACGGTCTAGAATCGACATCGCGATACAGCGTTTTGTCATCAAGCGTGTAATGAGGGAATGAAATCGCAACCCCCACTCAGCCAACGAGGCTGCATGCGGGTATTGTATCTGCGTAATATGCTCACGATGAGCACATTAATATCACTATATTGGTGGGTCCTCGGTTCCGGCAAAGGTAAGCCAGTAGATAAGGCTAGCTTAATGCAGTACTAGCTTTAGAAACCGCGCCCCGGGCCTTGTGGCTGCGCTAGTCGCTGGGCCGCTCAGAGGGCGCTAGTTGGTTCTAAGGTGATACTGGAAAACGGATGAAATATATTACTACAGGTTTAGGGGTGCTCCTACTAGTAGCTCTAGGCAGTTATTGAGCGAACCCTCTAGGTCTTCTATCTTTCCCTAAAGTTTAATGTTCTGTCACCTATCACGGAGCCTAAGAAATATACAGTACGGGCGTTTTAGGCTTGAGAGCCGGAGTGAAGCTGTCCTACTAATTGAAAGGAGTATTATTATGTAACATATTATTGAAATGTATTATAACGCACGTATGAAACTACACATGTTATTTGAATTTATGCCCACTTATTCTTCCTAAGGGGAGTGGCAAGATTCAAAGCACACCTCCGAGTCCGGAGTATGGGGTCCTACGAAGAATGGCTATAGGTACTAAACATGCGGCCAACCACCCACCCGCTGTCTCCAGCAAAGAAAGGTAAACGCTCGAAATATACCGAACTTTCCGGGTGATGAAGACTGGCCATAAAACCTGCTCCTTGCCTGGTTTGAGCAGGTATCATCATATCACCGACTTTCATAGATTTCTCATGCAAGCCAGCTCCACGCAACCTGGCCGTGCTCAGATTTCAGAATGAACTGTTGCTTTTCTTTCCCAAGTGACGCTTAACTGGGGCCGATTTGAACGAGCCTAAAACCACAAGACACAGGGTCTCAGACATTCTAATTTCTAAGGTGTGGGTATTTTAGATCGCATGACAATAGAAAGATACAACAGAGTTAGCTGAGACGAGCGTTAAAAACAAAGATAGAGGGCTTGGCAGTGGACTCTGACTGCCTGCCGCGTTCTATGCCGCTATACATGTCCACCTTCCTGGCTATCAACAAGCGTTGCATACTTCGTGAACTCCTCGTCCGTTTTCAGCATCGTCAACTCCTCTGGCAGCGTGCCGAGCACCAGCTCCACACCACCGTCCTTTCTCATCGGAGATATGACCAAGAAACGGAAGCGACTGTGACCTCTCTCAATCTGTGGCCGCATGGCTTCTGGAGTGCCCCCGTCGAAAAAAGTATTGCCAAAGGAAATCTCGCTGGTCTGGAACAGCATCATGTTCGAGACCATTGCGTTCATATGATCAATGCCCATGTTCGCCGTTGCAGGCTGGCTGTAATCGGACATAGACCTCAAGAGTGTAAATGCATCATGAACCAGAGAGGGGGTGATATGCGACGCTGCTTCACGGATTAGGTAGGCGATTCGTCCGATGCTTGTATGGGGTGAACACAGTGTCTCAATAGGCATAGTGGGTCGATTCAGTATAAGCATGCTACCCATGTAAGACGAGGGAAGTGACGGTGAGAAATAGGGTCGCCCATCAATAGGTAGCTCCAGAATAGACATGTCATTGGGTCCAAAAATTGCGCCTCGTGTCTCCTTGGCAACTCGATATCGTGACCTGATCGAGCTGCGCCAGAAGAATGCCTGTACAATGTCGGAGATTGACTTGACAATCCCTTTGGCTTCAGGGTCGGCAAGAACCTCTTCTTTAAGGACCTGTAAATTCTCATTAGAGATCAAAAACACGCTTGTGCTCAAAGACCTTTCGGCCGGGGCAGCCGGCCATACCAGCTGGCGTGGAAATACTGGGGCTGGAGGAAGAGCCACCTCTGAAGTGTGGGTAGCAGCATTGGCTTGAGGAAATCCGTTGACATCGCCACTCCGTTCCTTGGATAATACTGAATGATCTTCCGCATCGTGAGTTGCATCGAAATCGTCCGGACAGAAAAAAGGCAGGAAACCCCACACTCCAGGGTCTACCTTATGGGCTGCTTTCGCATAACCCTCCGCATCATGGAGGATGTCAGGTAGACTGTGATTGAAACTCTCCGGATCAAACCACTGGCATGTTGCTGTCTTGTCCCCATCGAGATACCGGGTGCACTCCGCCCAAACACGAAGGGCTACCATCACACCTATACCATCAAGACACGTGTGAATGAAGTTCGCTGACAGGATGCATCCACCTTCAACGAAATTGGCCTGGGCAACTACTATGTCGGCCGGCATTCCAGGGAAAGGGTGACAGTCGAGCACAATATTGTCATGGAACAATGAGGGCGCAAAATTTTCCTCCCGCATCTTTTCGAATGGGGGAAGAACCTGTGAGAGATCCTTGTAGGTCAGCTGCCTCGGCTTCGTAGAGACAGACAGCGAGCGAGGAGGAATCGTGATACGGTATTCTCCTTTCTTGTGTCCGAATTCATGTTCTGATGCAAGAATCATTTTCCCGTCCAATTCAGGTATGATCTCAAAAGCATGAACGAGGCCATTCTGCAATCTTACAAAAGCGTCTTGGAAAGTGATGTCGCGCCGGAGGGCAAAGTAGAAATTCAATCCCATGTAGTGATTGGGGTTAACAGCATCGAGGGGGTTCATCTTAAATCCAAGTCGTCGCTTACTGTCAGCGATCATGCCTTGGATGGCGGTCTTGCGGTGAATAGCAGATGGTGAGTCTGTGCTGTCACCCTGAGGAGTGGATTTGTTGGTCACATCTTTGAGTATCTTTTGCCCATCTTTGACTTCCTCCAATATTCTTGCAATCTGGGCAGCGAACGTAGCAATTGTAGGACTTGCGTACAAATGTCGTGGCGCAAGCTGCTGTTCCTGAAGACCTACAGCAGCTCGGATGATATTGACCAGGCGAAATACCTCTAGAGAGTCTAAACCCAGCTCAAAAATATCCTCATCTGGAGAATAGGTTCCAATGTCAGGTACTATCGAGCCGATGATGTCGCATATGGAGGCTATAATAGCCTCGATCGAGCTTGTATCTACCGGAAAGACTTCGATCTCTTCACCGTCCATATCCGCACCTCTTGTGTTGTAAAAGCGTTCAATGAAATCTGTATAGAGGTCTAGAGTAGCGCGTCGTTTGATCGTTCTCTTGTCTGTCCGAATGAAGGGCTTATCTGGCTCTGCAAAAGCAATGTATTGTCTTTGGATCCGGGTTTTCTGAAAAGTCAGGTTATTGGCTCTCTCCACCGTTGCCCAAATGCTATCGAACAGACTGTTGTTCCTGGCTGATGGGCTTTTTAATTCAATGAGTAAACCTGCCTGGGCCTTCCCCGTTCCAATAACAAGGCAGCCGTCAACTGCTGGATGTGTTGTGATGAATGCCTCGGTGTCCAAGGGCGAGATCTTGAAACCATTGGAAAGAACAACCACATCATCACTTCGCCCACTGAATGCCCAATGATTCGGCTTGGAAGGGTGCCGGATATACAAGTCCTTAAGGTTTATGGACTGCTGGTCCGGAAATGTATAAAAAATGCCTTGAAACAACGCCCAGCGTTCATTTCGGTGGACCCAATGCTCGTATACGCCGGGCTGTACCTCCTTGAATTCGAAACCGGAATAAGGGTGGAATGCAAACCAATGCCAGTCGTCTCTTTCTACCCAGAGATTGCCAATAAATAAGCCCTCTGTGGTGCCTGTGAGGTTGAGGACCCTGACTACTCCATTCACCTTTGATACGATGATTGGGCTGACAGGCCCTGTAGAGAGAAATTAGTGAGTTCTGCGATGGTATTTCTATAGAAGCATAACACTCACCGCCGGATGCACAGATGAATTTTGAAGAATTGAACTTTGCCAGGATGTTGGGACTCTCTCCCAACTCGTCTACAAGAGATGGAACCATGCTCCAGATATCAATCTTTGCATGATCTGCAAGCGACTCGATGAGTCCTAAGTTAGGTAGGACGCCTGACGGTCCTAGAATACAATGCAGGTTGAAGAGCGAAGGCATGAGAATATCCATGATGATACCAGCACCCTTTGCAGAGGTCAGTGTTGCACTCATGGTAGCTCAGCAAAAACCTTGGCCAGATACTCACATGACTCATAGGGAACGAAGAATATATTCTATCACCATCGTTCCAGTTGTCTGTCCATGGGACAAGTCCGCCATCACCTTCAGTGGGTGGGAGCAGCCGCACAGCATCCATAGTGCTGATTAGACCGTGCGTCCACGAAATCGGTTTGGGAACACCCGTAGTTCCGGAAGTATGCAAAATACAGAATGGATCATTTTTCGCGCTTTCGAACGTCTTGTCATAGGTGAACGGCTCGATAGACTCGGCATCAAGAAGTTCATCAACTCCTGGAAGCTCAAGAACTTGCATGGATTTCCGCTGCAGGACTTTTTCTACTAGAGGAAGCATCGACTGCTCTTGCGGCTTGACCCATATGCTACAGTTCGCTGCATTAAGAACAGCCAATGCGCCTTCAACATTGTTCTTTGGGGAAAGAAAAAGGGCCTGAGAGAAACCCTTTAGTAACTTTCTTTGCCGTTTTCTGTGAGATACTTCTATACTTACAGCACAGCCAGCCTTGACAGCCCCGTAACTCAGTAGAATGTAGCGCAAGTCATCTTGATAGATTGGTTAAGACCTCGTATTTTCTTCGCTGGATGTCGAGACTTACGAGGTCCGATATAACCTAAGGGCATGATTTTTGTAAGTGCTTCGCTTTGACCGTTCTGAGTGCCGTTCTCTTGCCCGCTTGAGCTTTCATGATGGGTTCCGACTTTCTCACGAATCCACCAGGCTGTCTTATCAACCGCTTTTGCAAAGTTCCGAGCAGAGGTGTGCCTGAACTGGGGAGAATCGCCAGAAAACTCTGCAACTGAATACACCGTTCGGTCTGGATCTGAGGCAGCCAGTCGATCTAGTATTTGCGGTATAAGCCTTTCGCCATATCCCATCGAGTTATCGGTCGTCATGATTACGACCTAGAAGAGGAGAGAAACTTGATGTAACCTATCTGACGGTTGATTTGGATATGAAACAATTCAAGCCCTAAAATTATATAAGCAAGTTATCCACGACTGTCTAGCTACTTCCACTAGTAATGATGAATGAACCCACGTACCAAAGTCGGAAGGTTATGCTCATTCACAAGGCAGAAAAAGCTGGTCTTAGTGTTCGAACCATTGAGTCTGAGGTTGCTCATTTTCACCAGGGAAGGTCCACTACCACAGGTGCCATCCCAAGAGCAGGGGCACATGGCTGAACGCGCTAATAGAATGCCCTTGAAGTTCTGAGAAAAGTCGTCCCCTCCTTCCGACCAAAACAACTAATTACGAGTTCGTCAGTCTACACAGAGTAGAAACAGCCGTTCCACATCAGACACTATGCTTTCAATCTAGATCCTACTGCTCACGAAATGGCCTAATTTGTCTCCAGATTCCACAATTCCTCGTTTCCTCGTAAGAACATGCTCAAAGCGTGGCTTAGATCAGGCTGGCCGCTGCTACGCCGGTGCGCGGATATCCTAACATACCTTGGGAGGACCTGGAGAGTGAGCACATTATAAGCATTGAGCTTAGGCGAGGTTCTCACATCCCATCTGTATGAGTTAGATCGAAATTTTTGGTAAGAGGGCCAACTACGACAAAAGTGATGTATCTTGCTTTTCAATCAAATACCTGAAAGTTACTGTATTTCGCTAGTGTAATGAAATTAATGCTATTTCTACTCAGGTGGTATTAACCCTAAAGTGTGAGCACATTACCTGCTTTAAGCGTAGATATTACTTTCGCCCCCTTTTTCCTTAGCTAGACTAAGCTGTTTCCACATGCCTGTGGCTTTGAAGGAGCTAAGGTCCACGGTAGAATTTTGTTAGACCAAAGCATCTAATGTAGTATCATAGGTTGTCATCGTTATAGAGACCTCAGCTTTGATCCTTCCGTCCTGACAGCCATTGGTGTAACTTGGTCTTACATTTTGTTGAATTTTGGCTGTCTCTGAAGCTCAAACCGCACACTATATCTCCGGGTAAATCTGGTACCATGGAACCTGTCCTCAATGCTTTACACACGGAACTTATTCCCGTATCACACGAGTCGCCTAAAGAGGGTGATGATCATTTAATCAAACCTTCCAGCACAACAGCCATCGAGACAACTGAAATGGAGCTCTCCAGCTCTACTTCGTCAGGACGGGAGACTTCTCGCGATCCTCCTGTCGTGGAATCTGCTACTTCGGACACTTCTCTGAAAATCTTGGAAGTCATCTTCGACTATGCCCTGAACAAATTTAGCGATTCAAGGCAACGGCTTGAGGCCGGTAGACCGAGATTCCTGTCAGTCATCGAAAAGTTTATTTCCGTAGGAGCCCCGGTGGAAACATGTTTGCCTGCGTTTCCTTTCAAGTGCGTAATCCTGACCATTTGTTCAGTTGAGACTGTGGTTATCTCGCCCAGATTGTTGAGACGCACACTATCCCACTTAAAAACACGTCTTATAACTGTTTTCAAAGCGTGGAAATGGAGACTAATGCTACAAGTATCCAGGTCGGCCAATAAAGTCTACAAGGTTCTTGGTATCTTGCCTGACAAGGCTGAAGAGATTGCTCTCAAGCGATTAAACGACATGTGTCTGCGTATTGGCACAGTCCACGCACCTGGTGCAAGATGTACCATCATCTCAGATGGTCTTGTCTACAATGGTCTGTTATACATTCCGTGGATTGCTTGGGAACAGTTGAATTCTAGACTCATTCGTTCTACAGACTTGTTGAGCATATCGGATCGCGACACGTGGGCATATGGACAAGCCCTCCGAGCAATGGCTTTGGAGAAGGGGTTCGATCGCATCAGGTTCTCCCGGCTTCGAGATTTTGTCGACTTTCCTTTGCCAGACAAGTTGGAAGAGATTACGTACGTCGCTAATGCTACCAATTTTCGACGATTCATCTTCAATAAATTTGGGAAAGACGATATTGACATCGATTACGAAATCGCTACAAACCCGGATACAAAAATGACTTACCTTGGATATCGAAGATTCTTGGAGTCCGATTTGAAGTATATCTTCCCACTTGGCGATGGCCGGTCGAATCATAGCTACAAGAAAGCCGTGGGGTATGTCGCAAAACAGATGCTCATTCGAGGATACGTGAGTAAACGTCATATATATCTGTAATTAATATGTTGCCATGGCTAAATAGGTCTCCGACAGGCCTTTGCAAGCGTTGTCAAGCACGCTTTTGGAGACCACTTACGTCTTTCTATTCATCAATCTACCGGTGAGCATAAGATATCCATGAGTCTGCTAAACACAAAAACCGGGTTTACCACTCCATGGCACTGCAGCGTCGCATTAATGGCAGATGGCGATTGGGTCAGCGCACCGATGGGGGAATTCAAGAACGATCCCAGGATGAAGCTTGTGTACGAGAATGATCGTCCCAGCTATTTCGAGGAGGTCACGGTTGACGAGGGTGGCCACGAATGCTGTTCAGGTCTAGCTGTCGAGGTGTCTAAAGATAGCAACCAGGTACTTACACTTGAATAAATCTATAATGGCGCCCCCTTTGTCTCTGGCTGATATAGATATGGACAAGGTCGATGTGGTTGCAAAGCCAGCATCATTGGGCGAAGCCGAGGACGAGACGTCTGAAGCAGCCAACCCTTTTTTGGGGTCCAACAATCCGCAACTCGACCCACAGTCAACAGAGTTCAATGTTAGAGCATGGCTGCAAGCAGTCATGAACATTACATCTCGAGACCTTGAACGGTATCCAAAAGGGCTCGCAGGTATTGCTTACAGGAATCTCTCGGCTCATGGTTTAGGGAACCAAACGGATTACCAGAAGACGTTCGGCAACTACCCTTTGGGTCTCTTTAAATGGGCCAAACGCCTCGTTAGTCAGGAGAAGAAGACCAGAATACAAATATTGAGAGATTTTGATGGCCTAGTCAGAAGCGGAGAAATGCTTGTGGTGTTGGGAAGACCAGGAAGGTAATTTCACTGGCAAATTTGCTCGTATAATAATTATGGAATGCTGACAGTTTCAGTGGTTGTTCGACGTTGCTAAAGACCATCTCTGGAGAAACCGATGGATTTTATATCGGCAAGGATTCATATTTGAACTATCAAGGCATCCCAAGGGAGACTATGCATAAAGACTTCAGAGGGGAGTGCATCTACCAAGCTGAAGTCGATGCACACTTCCCACAATTGACCGTGGCTCAGACTCTCGACTTTGCTGCTCGTGCAAGGGTACGTCGCTGCGATCGATGGACTCAACGCATGATGAACTAACTTCTCTAAGACTCCCCAAAATCTCATGCCCGTGGTCACTCAGGATGTATGGTCTCTATATCACCGTTTACCGGAGCGTGTGTTTGGCATGATAATGCTGATTCTTCGCCTAGACATACGCTACACATCTACGTGATGTTGCCATGGCAGCTTTTGGCCTGAGCCATACAGCAAACACAATCGTATGTAAGGGCATTTTTGAGCAGCTTTTACTGATTCGGACACCAGGTAGGCAGCGACTTTGTTAGGGGTATCTCCGGTGGTGAACGGAAACGTGTTAGTATCGCAGAAGTGTAAGATTTCACCAGTATAGCAGACATTTTATATCGTTGCACAGCTGAAGGGTTCAGAGTTCGGGAGCCACTGACGCTATGTGTTAACTTTTTGATGTCGAGGTCGATTGATTGTTCTTCTCTATCCAGACCACTATGCGGCAATATTGCTGAGGATGCTTATAAAGTTTTGTACTAACATCATCTGCAGTGCCATTGGCGGCAGTACTATACAATGTTGGGACAATAGCACGCGCGGACTTGACAGTTCCACTGCTCTTGAATTCGTGCGAACTCTTCAAACCTCAACTTCGCTCACTGGAGCAACTACGATTGTGACGTTGTATCAAGCATCTGAATCTATCTACGGTGTGAGTCTTGCTGTTAACAAGTTAGCACCTCCACTGACGTGCAAAGCTCTTCGATAAAGTTGCTGTGCTCTACGCAGGACAACAGATTTATTTTGGAAACATTCATGCAGCTAAAGGATTTTTTGTCAATCTCGGCTTCGAGTGTCTACCACGGCAATTGACTGCTGATTTCCTCACATCGTTAACCAACCCGTTGGAACGACGAATTCGGCCAGGCTTTGAAGGGAAGACACCTGTTACACCGGATGAGTTTGCTGCCGTCTGGAAACAGAGCGAAGATTGCCTACACCTAATGCGTGAAATCGAGGAGTTCGACAAGCAGTATCCTGTTGGAGGGCCATCTCTAGATCACTTCAAGAACTTTCGTCGGGCTGCGCAAGCAGGATCACAGTATGTTAAGCCGTTGGACCGGAATCTATTGAATTAATCTTTGTTTACTCGATTAGGCATCTTAAGTCACCATACACGCTTTCGCTGTCACAGCAGGTGTCATTGTGTGTCCGACGGGGATTTCAGAGACTGCGAGGGGATATGGGGACTGTCATCGCCGGAGGCTTTTTCAACGTGATCATGGCGCTGGTGATCGGCAGCATATTTTACGATCTTCCAAATAACACAGACTCACTCTACAGTCGTGGGGCCCTTCTCTTCTTTGCGATCCTGCTAGCTTCTTTTGCTAGTGCTCTCGAGGTCTGTTCAGGGCTAGCGATCGGAACCGGACCTAACTTTGAACAGATCATGACTTTGTACGCCCAGAGGCCGATTGTGGAGAAACAATCTAAGTATGCCTTCTATCACCCGTTCGCTGAAGCAATCGGTAAGCCCTCGATGTGTGACTTGCCTATCTGTTCAGCTGATCTTTTGAAGCTTCCATGATCTGCGACCTACCCAACAAAATTCTTACCTCTCTGGGATTCAATCTCACCCTTTACTTCATGACAAATTTACGGCGTACACCAGGTCACTTCTTTGTGTTCTTGCTTTTTACCTTTACCTGTACATTGACCATGTCAATGTACTTTCGATGCATAGGTGCATTGTCTCGATCGTTACCAGAGGTACATCTGTGCATTATTCACCCAATTCCGTGCTAACGAATCAGGCTCTGGCGCCGGCGTCCATATTCAGCCTCGCTCTTGCAATCTATACAGGATTCACAATCCCCGTCAAAGATATGCCTCCGTGGTTCAGATGGCTCAATTATCTCAACCCAGTTGCCTATGCTTTTGAAGCACTAATGATCAATGAAGTATTGAAATGATGCACCTGTTTGATCATTTGTTCCAAGGACGAACCACTAACATATCCAGTTCCACGACCGGACGATCGAATGCTCGAAGTTCATTCCTGAGGGGCCTGATTATGATAGAGCTTCTCTAGAAGAGAGGATATGCGCAGCGACTGGAGCGGCTACGGGAGAAAACTTTCTTGATGGAAATACTTATCTCGCAGTCAACTTCCATTACCATGCTGACCATTTGTGGAGGTATGTAGTTTCTTTCAGATTTCGTGAATGCGGTGGAATGAGTCAAGGAGAAGACAAGTATAATGACATTGGCCTCCAGGAACTTGGGTATCATGATTGCATTGATGGCTTTTGGCTGCGCTGTATATTTGACAGCTACCGAGTATATCTCAGCAAAGAAGTCAAAAGGCGAGGTTCTCCTATTTCAGCGCGGTCGTGTGCCTTACATCGAATCCAAATCGGATGAAGAAGCCAATGCCGAAAAGCGGATTAATACAGATATCCTGCGACAAGAAACCCCGGCGCTTCAATGCCCCTCTGGTCTCCAAAGACAGACTGCAGTTTTCCAGTGGAGAGGTGTTGATTATGATATCAAAGTCAAGAAGAACACGCGAAGACTCCTACATGAGGTCGATGGATGGATTAAACCGGGCCGTCTCACAGCTTTAATGGTCGGTAGTTCTGTGAAACTCAGTCGGGCCGAATAAAAGCTTATTCATGTGTTTCAGGGCGTTACTGGAGCTGGCAAGACCACTTTGCTTGATGTTTTAGCTGCCAGGGCGACGCTTGGCGTTGTTGGTGGTGAGTTCTTAGTAAGTGGGCAGCCTCGAGACACAGGATTTCAACGCAAAACTGGATATGTCCAACAGCAGGACTTGCATCTAGCTACTACTACTGTTAGAGAAGCATTGACCTTCAGTGCTCTTTTACGGCAGCCGAGGACTACCTCACGAGCTGAGAAGATTGCATATGTCGAACAAGTCATCAAGGTTCTCGAGATGGAGCCGTATGCTGATGCGATTGTTGGAGTCCCAGGAGAAGGTAAGCAGCCATATAATATATCATCAATCCGCGGGGCAAAATATTATAAGAACGTGCTTCACGATTTCTAATAATTTTACAGGTCTGAATATTGAACAAAGGAAGAGACTGACGATTGGAGTTGAACTTGCTGCCAAACCTGCCTTGTTGCTTTTTCTTGATGAGCCTACTTCTGGTTAGTTGCTAAGATGTCCAAGTCGATACCCTACTGACCACGATGTTTCCATTATAGGGCTCGACAGCCAGACAGCTTGGTCTATATGCACTCTGCTTCGAAGACTTGCTGATAACGGCCAAGCTATCCTTTGCACCATTCACCAGCCCTCAGCGCATCTGTTCCAAGCATTCGATGAGCTTCTTCTTCTCTCTTTGGAGGGAAAGACGTTGTACTTTGGCGAGATCGGTGAGTCCTCCATGACTGTTCGCAGCTATTTCGAGCGTCATGGAGCAAGATCGTGCGGCGCCAGGGAGAACCCAGCAGAATGGATGCTCGAAGTTACTGGGACGACTACTTCGTCCAGGGGCGCAAAGGATTGGTCAGTAATCTGGAGCGACTCTGAAGAACGCACAGCCATAAAGGCTGAGCTTGCTCGCATGAAAATGAACTTCTCTGCCCAGCCAACTTCCAATAATCCTGACGATCCCGATGCATTACGCCCGTTTGCAGCCCCTTTTGGAACCCAGCTGTGCGTTGTTCTGAAGCGCGTATTTCAGCAGTATTGGCGCACACCGTCATACTTGTACAGCAAAGTTGCTCTCTGTCTATTCAGCGTAAGTCTAATTATACCAGACAGGCTCCAGGATACAGCTAAAGTCATTCCAGGCATTATTCATCGGGTTTTCTTTTTGGAAGACGCCTAATTCCCTCCAGGGACTCCAGAATCAAATGTTTGCCATCTTTATGTTGCTGGTTATATTCACCAATGTCTGCTCACAAATCATGCCTCACTATGTCTCCCAGCGTATGCTCTACGAAGCTCGAGAGAGCCCGTCCAAGACCTATTCCTGGAAGGTATTTGTCCTCTCAATGATGATAGTGGAAATGCCATGGAACATGGTGTCTGCTTTCCTCGTTTTCATTTCCTGGTACTACCCTATCGGATTACGTCAGAATGCACTAGAGGCGAATCAAGGTCCGGAAAGAGAAGCGTTGATGTTCCTCTTCATTCTTGCGTTCTTGATGTTTGCCGGAACTTTCACGAACATGGTCATGGCGGCAGTAGACACAGCCGAGGCGGGCGGTAATCTCACGAACTTGTTGCATTCTTTGTCTTTAATCTTCTGCGGGTACTTCTACCTATCTAAACTAAGTTTCGGAATTTCACAAGCAATTACTGACTATTTTCCAGTGTTCTAGCAACCCCAGAGGCTTTGCCTGGTTTCTGGATATTCATGTACCGCGTTTCCCCTTTTACCTATTTCTTCTCGGGGGTATTGTCCGTGGGGCTTGCGAACTCACACATTACATGCACCGCCGAAGAATTGCTGAGATTCTCGCCGCCATCATCGTTGAATTGCTCCACATACCTTGCTCCCTATATTGAAGCATTTAGTGGGTACCTCACTCCGGATAGCATAGGCTCAACCACGGAATGTGTCTTTTGCAGTGGCAATGATACTAACAGCTTTTTGAAAAGCGTGAGTGCCAACTACGCAGAGCGCTGGCGAAATTTCGGCATATTTTGGTGCTACACACTGTTCAATGTTGCGGCGGCCATCTTGTTGTTTTGGATCACACGAGTGCCAAAGCAGAAGAGAGTCCTCAATAACGAAAGTAATAAGGAAGTGACAGGAAAGAAAGCAAAAACTGCGGATAAGTCGATGAATGCCAACGAAGAACAGCAAATCAAAGGGAGCCCCATTATTTAACAAAACACTTGCAAGAGATGCAGCCATCACAACACTTGGTCAGTAATTTTGGATGGTGGAGTTTTAGTGGAACCTCTGTCAATCTAATGATTGGCTCTACAAGCTTGATTGGCCTGGAAGAAGAATGGTTTGATGGTTGAGAAATTTCTTTTCTGGGTCTTTTCCGCATTGTTGGCCGCTTGTGCCAAGCTTGGCCGGATGCGTCCAGTAAGCATTTTGTCATTGAATCTCTACTATCGTCGGTAAAATTAGCTGGATTTGTCGTTGAAAGGTCTAGATACAGAAAAGTTGTTATTTAGTCTCAGGTTTCAGAACCCTTTGGAACCAATTACTTTTTGCCTGGTTGGCCATGTGAATGAGAGGAATATTAGGGTCATCCAACATATCAAAACCATGCCAGGCTCCTGGCCAGATGTGCAGTTCGCAAGTTGATCCACATTGCCACATTTTTGTGGCATAGGAGATGGAAGAATCGCGAAACACCTCACATTCGCCAGCATCGATATATGCGGGCGGAAGATTCGAGAGGTCGGCCTCCCTTGCTGGAGCCTGATATGGTGTGATTCGATTAGATCCGTAGGCTTCACCAAGGACGAGCTCCCAGATCCTTCGTATCCATGCCGTGCTAGATGGATTACCATACTCAAACTGCTGGTCTGACAAGGTCTGCAATCGATCGTCCAACAGAGGCGAGTAGAGCATCTGGGCTTTGATTGGTACTGCAGGGACCTTCTTATCTCGAGCCATAAGGCAAGTTGCGGCGGCCAGTGCGCCTCCCCCAGAGACACCAAACACGACAATTGTCGCTGGGTCGATTCCTAAGCTCGTGGCATGCTCAGAAACCCAGACCAGTCCAGCGTAACAATCTTCGGCTGGGCCAGGAGCATGTGTTTCCGGGGCAAGGCGATGCTCGACCGACACGATCACGCAGTCGATACCTTTGAGGAGATCAATCACAGGGGTTAAGGCAGTGAAACGGTCTCCACTGACCATGCCACCCCCGTGGATGTGGTATAAAGCTGGTCGTGCAACCACTGTCGGCTGTTTTGGTGTGAAGATGGAAAGAATAATTGGGTTATTGTCTGGTCCAAGAATGATGTGCTCTGCATGTGTCAAATGCGGCTCATCCTTGAGAATGGTTGTTGCGTTGAAAATGAACGTGCCATGTGAGCAATTCTGGTGTCCACTAGCAACGTCTCGCATGATGTTAAGGTCAAACTCTTCTGGGAAGGAGGCAGCATCGAGTATCGGAGCAAGAGTAGGGTCGTACATAGGACGAGATATCTTAATCCTCGAATCAAGCTTTGCAGCTTGAGAATATGGAAAAGGATATGCCGTCATAGTTGCGGAACGGACAGTCATCAGCGTGAAACACCTTTGGTCTATCCCTTTTTTCTTCTTAGGAAAAGCATGCGGTAAGGATATGTGGTACTTAGGGATATATTGTACGGGCGACCAACAATGGGAATGAATGGTGACTTATTTGCTCATATGCATTAGTTATCAGTATAATGAGCATAAATATACGAGTGTTGCTGTAAATATGTGTCCGTAAGTTTAGATGGTGGGGATGAGAGATCGGAGACAACCGTACCCCGTGCTGCAAATAATTTTGCCTGCTTAGAAACACAACAGCTGTGACTAAAAGAAATAGCAAAGAGATAAGGGTAAAGGAGTATTACCATGTCGTTACCGTTACCGTTTCACGGGCTTTACATAGCCCCTGCCAGTACTAAATATGCTCAATAGAAACTAGTTTAAAACCTAGATTAGTTGGCAGAAGAAACTTTACACGATAGATAAAACTGTTACAGTCTCGTCTCGTATGGTCTTGAAATGACCGACTAAACCGCCGTATCTGCAATACACTCTCCGGATGGCATGCTAAAAGTAAGTCTCAAGCTCTCTCGAGTAGGGTACACTGTGTGATTTCTGCTTGTAGGGCATCTAAGACCACAGCGTAGCAGGCAAAGTTCGAGTTGTTTTGCAAGATTAGCATCATGTCCGAATATAAGCTCAAAAAGATACGGCCCCTAGGTACTATGCTGACCCCATGAACTCTGGCGAAAGATTTCTAACAGGGTGTTCATGGCAGGCAAGTTAGAGGACATCGCCGCCGCCGCTCATCACATAGGCTTCTTCACGAATACTGCGATATCCGTGCACTATAAATCGTCTCACCCAGTGACCAATGTCGAAGAGCTCATATATACTGCCGTCGCAGATGTGGTCCGTTCACATCCCATACTATTCGCCATTCCAGTCGGTGCGGGCGGCGCAGAGCCTTACTGGGGCCGTCTGCCATCGATTGACATCAAGAAAGCCGTGACTTTCGTTGAACGAAGCACGCCCTCGACAATCGACGGCATTGGGAGAGACAAAGAGCTTGATTCATTGCTTGAGAGTCAGCATAACACTAGTTTCAAGGATGGTTACGGTACTCTGCCAGTATGGCGATTGGTTATTCTGCGAGAACCAGGAGTCCAGCTTGAATTTACGGCTTGTCTAATCGCTCATCATTCTATGAGCGATGGTATTGGTCTTCAAGTCTTCCAAAACTCATTCCAGAGTGCCCTGTCGAATACTTCAGGGTCAACCCCATTACAGGTAGAGGCTAGCAGCGTCATCTTCTCGAATTCCGATGACCCCATTGCTCCATCCCTTGAAGAGGCTCATCCACTGCCCATCCCAACTGAAGCTCCGGAGGCTAATGCCACGGGAGTCAAGGAATGGACGGGCAACCCTGTGCAAGTGCCCTGCAAGACAAGGTATATGTCACTGTCTTTAGAATCAGATGTCGTACAGCGCTTCGCACAGGAATGCAAGAAGCACAAGACAACGCCAACAACTGCCCTCCCATCTCTAATCGCTAGATTACTGTTCAACAACCTTCCGCCAACTGTCGAAGCTTTGCTTTGCAACCTCCCTGTCAGCTTACGCATGGATCTGCCAAGTGGTCTTGTCGATGGTGTGATGGGAAATTTCATCGATGCCTTCAAGGTTAAATTACTTCGCTCCGACCTCGACAACACCCAAAAGTCAAGTGACCAGCTTATCGGCTCTTTGGACATTTGGACTCACGCCCGGAAAATCCAACAAGCTACGAGAAGGTATTTTGCGAATACTTCACCTTCTGGTCAGTTGTTCACCAACATAGCCTTATTCAAACTCATTCCGGACCTCAGCGCCGTCTTGACCGCTATGATTGGTGGGACTCGGAGCGAATCTTTTGAAGTATCTAACCTTGGCACTTTTTCACAGCCAAAGAATCTCCAGACTGGATCCGTTCCGATCTGGAAGGCAGGGAAAGTACTTCTCAGTCGATGTGCATATGCTGCTGGAGGGCCATTGGTGGTCTGTGTGCTGGCCAGCGACGAGAATTGGGGATTTGGATTTACGTGGCAGGAGGGTGCTATCCCTGATGATGTGGTCGAGAATATAATTGATAGCGTAAGGACGTATTTAGATTCTCATCAGGCGGCCATGACGTAAGCAAAAAGGATAGGGTGCACGAATCTAGATAGGTGACCGTAGCCACCGTTCTTGAAGGCTATATTTGTTTAACTTTTACATTATCTGGCTAAACTTAAGATATGTGGAACTCTCTAATTAAGTAAGCACAATGTAGCCAGCTACTCTATGATGGACGGTTCCTTCCAATATAAAGTAATAATGCTCTCAACTGCCTCATAAAGTCTTTTATGACTGAACTCGCCATGACCGTGATTATCTAACTACTGGTAGAGGAGCAACACAATCTGCCGCAGTTGCATTACCATCCGATCCCGGCACCTAGGTAGGTAGTGAGCTTAGAATCATGAATCGCCTGTTGAACTTACGTTGAAAACTGCACTGTAAGGATCCCATTCAGGATCAAGATGAGGAGCATATTCAATCACGTTCGTCATGTAATTGATGGTTCGCGGGCCATACAGCATCTCAAACAGTGCATAAGTAGCGTCCAGACCTTCTAACGTGTCAGCAAGGCTCATTACAGCAAACCGAGATTCTTGATAGTGCACATACTAGAAGCCATCCCAGAGGTAGTCCATATGTTACCGTCTTCAACCCATCTCGCCTGCGGCACCCAGGTAATATTTTCACCATGCGCTGTGATCCATTTCCAGCCTGACTTGTTTGTCGTAGCCCTTTTCCCATTCAAGACACCCGACCTTGCAAGGGGAGCAACGCCAAAGCTTACGCCGACCAAATATTCCGCTCTCGGATACCGCAAATTGATAAAATCTTCAATAGAGGTGTCGTTATCCTGGTCAAGGGTGACGACTCCCAACCCACCTGGCACATACAAGATGTCGATTGGTGGGGCATTGTCAAATGAATGTGTAGCTTCGATTGAAGGCGTTATGACATATCCAAAATCCGACTCAGGGGCTCCGGCCATATGTGCAAAAGGGGGGATTCCAGCTGACACTAGACCAGGTTCTGCAGCAATGATGGACAATGAGAGCTTGTAGAAGACAGAAAGCTGATTCTCTTAGTCTCCAAGTCTAACATGTATTCGAAGTCTGCACCTACCGCTGTCAAGATCTCCATGGGTCCAAAAACGTCGAGTAGCTCAAAGCCAGGGAATACAACCTATTCATGATGAGCAAATGCAATTGAATCATCAGGAGAAGGCCGCGATTTACAAATCCCACAGAGATTGTACGAAGGGCATTTAGTTCCGGTGGAAACATTGACATATTCCCTACAGCCTGACATAGAACCAGATGAAGGAAAGTAAAGGCAAACGCTAAGGCCTGTTTGATAATTTTGGGCTGCATGTTGGGTTGTCGTATGGATGAAACAAGCGGATGAGATGGTCTATTTCTACGAGTAGAGATAGAGTTTGGTCTTCATGGAATTTATACTTAAATGCTTTGCCTTGGGATTTTATGGTTCTTGGGAATCAGGGAGACTCCATTCCAGCCGTAGAGGCTGTCAGGTTATGGACTATGTATTAGTGTCGATACTAGCGTCGTAGGGGCGTCGTTATAGGCGGTGAAGAACCTCAAAGCACCGAGGCGCCTAGTACTGTCTTTACAACACCAAGGCTCAGTCCGTAAGTAACTATAAGTGAGCACATTTCCTGAGTCGCTTAGAAATGTGTCGTCGGTAGATATAGAATAGAGTTATTATACTAGAGTCTAAAGTAGAATAGTATATAGGTATTATAGAACGAGTAAATAAACTAACGCAAGAAACATGCGCATTGAATGCCCACCTACGTAGTTAGGCACAAGAGCCTTAGTCATCTATTTCAATTCGTTGCTGCTTCGGCCTGCGTACTAGCTTCCCTATGAGGAACGAAATCCTACGAAGGTAGATCTTAATACTATAATAAGTAAGCAGCTTAAAGTCGTACGGTTAAGTATACCCTAGAGAATAGCTTAAGTTTATTACGGGTTAAACCCGTATAATGCCCTAAGGTACTCCCTAGGGCGAGTAACGCCTCCACGTAACTTTCCTCTATCGATTATCTCCTAGGCGACTATACGATCTACTATAGGAGAGAAGAGAGAATATTTCCTTTACTCGTATAGTAGATAGATTCTTCTTTTCTTTCTTTAGCTTTAGAATCCTCGTTATACGGTAGTTAGGTTAATTATAGAATTCCTATCTAAACTATTACGGGTTAAACCCGTATAAAGCTCTAGAGTACGCCCTAGAGCGATTACTCGTAGTATACCTTTAGGCTATATAACTATATAGCCGAAGCTATGTAATTCTTCTCTATCGATTATCTCCTAGGAAACTATACTAATCTACTATAGAAGAGGCTAGGAAGTATTTCCTTTATTCGTATAGTAGATAGATTTTCTCTTTTCTTTTCTCTCCTTAGCTTTAGAATTCTCGTTATACGGTAGTTAGACGAATTATTCTAAATTCCTAGCTAAATCCTTATATTATTCTAAAGCTTTCTATTGTACGTAGCGAAAGAGTACCGCGTACGAAATAGATAACGAATAGTAATTAACGAAAACCGCTCTAGCGTAGGCGGTAGAGCTATACTAGCTCTTATAGGCTTAAAACTAAAGGATAATAGTACTCGAGAATTAACTCGACTAATAGAATAGAATATAAGTTCGTACGCTTAAAGTAACGACTTCTACGACGGCGAGCGCTATATAGGAATTCGACTCTATACGACGAAAGGCTAAGCTCTCTAAGCTAGTTAAATTTAATAGAAAAAGATTAAAGTTTCGGTCGTAGCTTACTTAAGCTCGAGCTAAGTTAGCGGTTAATAAGTAAAAAGAAATCGAAGTTATACGATTTTAGTATTTCTATAGTAGACTAAGGAGCTACGCTCTTATCTAGGTTAGCTTATAGGTTAATTCTATATAATTAACCCTCGAAATAAATACGAAAGGACTTATTAGTTAATTAAAGGCGGCGTACGAGAATATTAACGTCGTAGAGAAAGTATTACGAAAGCTTTCTTAGCTAAAGTAGAACGAAAAGTCCTTTAGCGTATTTCTCGTCGAGTTTAATTATACGCTACTCGAGGCCGACGAACTAGACTAGGCCGACTTAGTAAAGAAGACGTTTATATTAAACTACCTTTCGTACGACTTAAAGAGCGCTCTCGTTATAATACTAATTCTATTAACCTATAGAGAGTACTATACTCTCTTCTATACGATTAGTATAAACCTAGAGGCTCTTTAATAGAAGAAAGCTAGAGAGAAGATATTTAGAAGTAATCTATTCGGTACTACTAGTAGTACGAAAGATAAAATAAATTAGACGCCGATAGTATAAGCTATAGCGTCCTTAGCGAAACTATAGAAAGCTTTATAGGTATCGTAAACGATACTTAACTAGAAAAGAGAGCTTAGAGCGTATCTTTACTATAGCTAACGAAGTTACTTTATCGTTAAATATCCTCTCTTTTCCGTCGTACGACTTAAGATAGAAAAGAAAGTAGTAGTACTAGAGACTATAGACGATAATAAGAAACTATTAAAAGAGTAGTTCCTACTAGAAGTCGTCGATAGGAGCGTACGAAGAAGACGAAGAAGAAATAGAAGGCTTTTCGGCCCTCGATAGACGATTAATCCTTTATAGTTTTATTACTTTTAGATAAGTAATATTATATATCGATTCTAATTAATTCTAGTTATTTATTATACGATCTAATTAATTCTCGCTTCGCTTCTCGCTATTCTTTCGAGCGTATTCTTATTATTCTTCGTTCGATCTCCGAATTCGACTTCTCTATATAATTTAAAATCTTTAAAGTAGCGAAAATTAAAGTCGATATCGATAGCTATAAGGAAATAGTATTCTTTTATATTATTTCGAACCTAGCGTACGAAATTATCCTTAAGCTACCCTAAATAAAGAAGAACGACGTATATTTTAGCGTCGCGAACGATTCTTTCTTAATAAGCTATTTCGATCTAAAGATCTATAATATACTACGAAAACTATATACGCCTTTAGACTATAGCTAGGTCTTTATTATAGTATTCGGTCTACTAGCTTAGAAAAGTAAGAAGCGTACGAAAACTTAGGTATTCTCGGCGACGATAGCGAATATTAAAAAAGTACTTAGAGTAAAGACGTCTACTAATTCGCGTACGAAGCTTCCTTAATAGTACTACTATTTCTTAAACGTCTTTAGTCGTACGAAAGTAGAAAAGTTATCTCCTTTACGAGAAAAGGAAATCGACTACGCGATCGACCTCGAACTAAAAGACGAAAAGAAACCTTAAGTTCCGTAGAGTTCGCTATATAATATATCTCGAGACGAACTCTTAATACTACGACGTATACTTACTAAACTTCTTAATAAGGAATTTATTAAAGTAAGTAACTCGTTAACGGCGGCTCTAGTTTTCTTCGTACGAAAGCTAGGAGGAGGATTACGATTCTATATTAACTATCGAGGACTAAATAAATTAACGAAGAAGAATCGATACTTATTATTACTAATCTACGAGACTCTACGAAATATCGAATAAGTAAAGTAGTATATAAAGCTTAATATTATCGCGACCTTTTATAAAATTCGAATTATAGAAAGAGACGAGTAGATAATAGTATTTCGTATAAGATATAGCCTTTTCGAATAGCTAGTTACTTCTTTTAGACTTACTAACGCGCCTAATACGTTCTAGAAGTATATTAATTAAGTCTTACGAGATTACCTTAGTATTTTCTACTTAGCGTATATAGATAATATTCTAATCTATTCTTCGAAAATATAACGAAAGTATTAAAACTATATACGAAAAGTTCTAAGTCGACTCCGCGAAGTAGGACTTTAGGTCGATATTAATAAATACGAGTTCGAAGTTAAGTTAGTAAAGTACTTAGAATTTATTATCGACGCGAAATAAGGCGTATAAATAAACTTAGTAAAGGTTATTATAATCTAAGAATAGTAAGCTTCTAAGTCTATTAAAGGCGTCTAGAATTTTATCGATTTCGTAAACTTCTACCGAAAGTTTATTAAGGGTTTCTCGAAGATAATTCTACTAATTATAAAACTCGTATAAAAAAATTCGACTTTCTATTAAAATTCGGAAGCCGATATAGCGTTCGTACGACTAAAAAAGATATTTATAATAGCTTCGATCTTCGCTCTATTTATCTATACGAAAGAAATATTCCTAGAAGTTAATACTTCTAAATAGTATATAGATAGTACCTTATTCTAGGTAGAAGAAGACGATTTCGTATAACTCTACGTATTCTTTTTAAAAAAGAACTTATTCGCGGAATATAACTATAAAATATATAATAAAGAAATACTAGCTATTATACGTTATCTTAAAGAATAGAACGCTAAGTTAAGGAGTATAGATAAGTTCGAGATATAATTAGATTATAAGAATCTAGAATACTTTATAATTATATAAAAGCTTATAAAGAAATAAATATAGTAGTCTCTTATTTTCTTATAATATAACTTTACGATCTTCTACTTTAAAGGAAAGAATAACGTATAAGCCGACGCGCTATCGCGAAGAAAATAAAATATATCGAAAGAAGAGGAGGACGACCGACTATAGTATCGTACGATAAGACTACTAAAGCCGGAGTTCTTCGACGCGAAAGGAACGATTTAAGTAGCTTTCGTATAAGTAGAGGAACTTTCTACCGAAGACTAACTAGCGAGTAATATAGTTAATACTAACTAGTTTACGGTAGTAGAGTCGGACGAAACGTACGAGTAGATTAAGGATTTAATTACTCGAGAAGTATCGAAGTTTCTATCGTTTCTAGCGATAAAAGTATCTATCGCTAAGTATATAATTAATAGCTAAGGAAACGTACGCTTTTATAGAAGACTATAGATTTCGAACTTAGAACCTTTACGTATATTCTTAATTTAAGAAACCTACGACTTAATAATTAGCGAATACTTCGAGCGGAAGGTAACGAGCTCTTTAATAGTAAGATAATTCTTCTAGCCGAAAAAACTATAGAATATTCGATAATTTATACGAAACTATAATATCTACGAACGAATAAAAGTTTAGAGGAAAAGAAAATAAGAATTCCTAAAACTTTTATTCGTATCGAATCGAATATAGAGCGAGATATTTATCGACTTTATTACGAGGCTCCTAGAGAGTCTAGGCTATACGAATTTAGTAGTAATTACGAATCGACTAGGAAAAGAAGTTATCCTTAAATCGATATATATAATTAAGTCGTAAAATATAGTATTCCTATTTCTACGTATATTCTTATTATAATTCGAGCTATAAGTAGTTCTAACTAAGGTAGAGTTCCTTAATAGAGTAGGTACTAGAGTATTAACTAAGATAATAAAGGGAATACTTATTCGTCGGACTATATTCTAAATATAGGTATAGAATTACTAACGAAGTTAACTACGAACTATTCTATCTAGGTAAAGGAGCGTATATATATAACGTTCGAAGTACTACTCTAGTATATTAGTACTTTATTTTAATATAATAATATATTAATATACTCTTCGATTACGTAATATAGCCTCGTCCTCTATCGGCTAACCTTCCTTAAACTATCCCTTAGAACGTAGAGCGCCTATTTCGGCGACCTTATCTATAACCTAGTTCGTAATACTATCCCCTCCTTCTATCTACGTTATCCTTAACGTACTTAAGGTAGTTTCTTCTCTTTCGTCGTAGTCCTCGCTCCTTCTTCCTTATAGCTAACTATATCGCCCTTAGGCGTAAAGAAGAGCCGTCGATCCTCTAAATTCGTACGTAACTAGAACGCGCGTCGTCTTAAAATCGCGAACGCTATATCTTTCGAACTCGAAAACGTCGCTATAGTCGTCTATATCGAATATATTAACTATAACGTTACCTACTTCTATAATCGAGAGTAGTCGGTAAAATACTCTAAATATCTTCGGTACTAGAGAAACTATAATAGTACCTTCTTCGTAGAAGAGTTCCGAAAAGTTAGAGAATAAAAGAAATAGCTAGTCTTAAAGTTTCGTACTAAGCGGCGCGAGATCGCTCGGCTTCGTAAGGTTCTAGCGGAGTTAGAAGAGCGCGACGCTAATATTTAGGATTTCCTAGCTAAGCTAGAAGACTAGTCTAATCGTATACTTCGTCGAGAGATAGAGGTACTAGGCGTCTTCGAGTCCGTAGAGGCGTCCGCTAGTATTAACTACGAGCTAGCCCTTACCGAACTCGAGTTTATTTTTAATAGTTAATTCGTAATCGATTCGGTAGATTAGGAATAAGTCCTAGGTTCTTCTAATAATACTAAGTAACTAGTTTCGGATTAAGGTTTATCTCTAGTTCCTAAGTATTCTCCTCTTCTAGATATCTTAACTATTTAATTAGGTACTTTATCTAGTTATCTTCTTACCTATACTAGAATATAGTTTCTATATCGTAATAGGATTCTTAGGTTTCTTTATTAATATATACTAGTCCTAGTTTAACTCTATTCGATACTTTCTTTAGTAGTAATTTATAGAATACTAGGTATATATTTAGTCCTCTCGGTAAGTATAGCTTATAGGAGACTAGTCTTAATATCTTCTTAATTCGGTATAGTCTAATCTTCGTATAATCTAGTTTTTTACTTAGTCTTTATATTTTTATATTTTTTATATTAATATAAACTATTTCTTCCTCCTAGAAATCTAGTCCCTTAGATCTTTTCTTATTTACTACTTTTATAGCTATTTTTAATATTTTATCTAGTTTTATTTTTAGTAGAAAGTATAACTTATATAAGTCTTCGACTTTTATCCTTACCTTTTCTACTATAGGTCTATCGCCTAATAGTTCTTTCTTAAAGTCTAGGTATCTTTCGTAATTTGTAAAGAATAGTAATATTTCGGTTATCGATATATTATTATTAAAAGCGAATTAAGCTATTAGTAATAGCTCGACCTAATTTCTTTATTAGTAATCTATATAGTATCGTAAATATTATTCTATCGTTTAATTCGTTCTTTTCGTTTATCTATCTATTTACGGGTAATATAATATAGATATTTTATATTTTATTCCTAATAGGTCGGTTAACGACTACTAGAACTATAAATTAAATAGTTTATCTCTATTCGTAATAATAACTTCTAGTGTTTCGTACTATGCGAATACTATTCTTATAACTATATATACTAGTTCTTCTACTATTAATACTTCTTTATATAGTAGTAGGTAAATATATTTTATTAGTATATCGTTTATTATAAGTATACTATTATAGGTTATATCCGTTATAGGTTCTTTCGATAGTAGTAGCTTAACTATAAAGTTTATTACTATTCTTAACTATACTTTATCTATATTTTCCGCTAATTATAATAAGCTATATAGTTTATATCTCGAGTATTTAGCTTTATAGTATATATCGTAATTCTTAACGTATCCTTTAACGTTCTTTCTTAATCCTACCTAGGTAAAATCTCGTATTACTAGTTCGATTATTTTATTAATACCTAGGTATTCTACGCTTTTATTATTATACCTTACTTATATAATATTAAGACTAAGCGATACCCTATTAACGCCTAGTTACGTAATTAGGCTTATATAAGCTAGGATCACGTAGTATCTATTAGGTAAGGCTATACTTAAGCCTTACGGAAGATTCTATAAAACGCCATTCTATTCTATAGAATTAGAAATTACTTAACTTAATTTTTAAGTATCCTAGGAGTTAACTCGTATTTACGAATACTCGGCAATTACTCTCGTACTTACGAGATATTATAACGGAGCCTACGCCTATATAAAATAGGCCTAAACTCCTTTGCTTAGATATATCTTAAGTCATTTAATAAGATAGGAAGCGACTATATATTCTACTCCTTCTTTCTACGGTCTTTAGCTACTTCTATAATAGATCCTAAACCTTGTCCCCCGGATAGGTTATAGGCCCGGATCGCTCTAGCTATTATCGACATCGACTTTCGTTGTCTATAAGTACGAGAACCTTATAGAACTAGTTCTATAAACGAAAATAGAATTAAACGCCTTTAAATTCGCTAGACTAAAAGGCTCCTCTAATATCGAGATATAGGCTATTCGAATGGAAGCCTATTTAATCGAAAAAGGCCTAGGATCGACTATTAAAGAGCCTATACGGTCTACTAGAGCTACTAGTTCTACTAGCGATGCTAATATAGAGCTCGAAAACTCTATTATATTACGAACTAGGTTACTAGAAGGGTCGCTAAGGATAAGCCGCCTATACTCGAGGGAAACGAGGAAGTTAGCCGATGGAGAACGAGGCTACGTTACGTAACTAGGGGATAGACTATAAAGGACTATAGACTATAAATATAGTCTAAGTAAGTCTATAGTTCGGACTAGTACTATATATATACGCTCCTTTACCTAGATAGAATAGTTCGTAGTTAACTTCGTTAGTAATCCTATACCTATATTTTAGGATATAGTCCGACGAATAAGTATT